>NC_092386.1:32149720-32411728 GCF_030028105.1 Mobula birostris
GTGCCGCCGACAGGTAATTGTTGGCCCAGATCAGAGGCGAGGCAATCGGAAATTGGCACTGATCTGGGCCGACAATTAAGTGTCAGTGGCACCAAATTAATTAGCATGTTTATTTCGGCTTTTTTCTTAAAGATGCGCTGTGTGCCTCCCGGCTGCTGTTGCATTCTCCGCGAATTGGTACAGTATCTGTCTGGGGCTCGGGTGTTCGGGTGGTGGGACGAGGGTGTCATCTCATCGTCGATCAGGGCAGGCAACTCATCTTCTCCTATGACTGCCTGCCTCAATGTCGAAGGTCAAGGTTCGTCGTCTGCTGTGGCTGATGTGGAAGGCTTGCTTGACGGCTGAGCCTCGCGCATTTTTCTATCATACAGTTGTTTGTAAGGACTCAAACCATCCTGCAAATATCCCCTAAACCTAAGTACCCTTTCAAAATTAAAGTCGTACTTTATCATTGCAGTGAAAATCTCACACAGTTGCTTCACGTTCAGTTTGCTACTGCATTCGGTTTCGATTGTTATCTTTTCCTCTTCCAATTGCATCAGCTCTTCATCTATCAGTTCTTGGTCATGGGATGCTAAAACCTCTTCAACATCATCTTCATCAGCTTCCACAAGTCAAACTCACTTTGTCCTTGCTTCGTTCACCACGAGCGAAACGCTTAATTATGTCTAGTTTTACACTAAGTGTAACACCCTTACTCTTTCAGGCTTTTCGAACACCTTAGAATTCATCTTGCTAACGGCTGCTCAATGCAACGTGTTTAAGCAATGCGGTTCCGAATCCGGGGCAGAGCGGCTGCTCGGGGCGCGCGCTGCCTTTCTTCGTAACAGTGAGGTTTCGTAAAGCGAACGCTCAAAAAGCGGGGGACACCTGTAAATATAAAAAATTAGGTCATTTAGTCAATTTACTCAAGTTTCCTACAAATAGAGGGAAAAAAAATTATTGTTAAAAATCTAGCACAAGTGAAGACCATGTTTTGATTAAAGATTATTTTATGTTTTGATTAACTTTTGCAGGAACAAGAAAATGACAATTCACGTGAAGTAGCCATACAATGTCACTTTAAGTGTGTAAAATGAGTAACCGTGTGATCTTAAGTAACATTTTGAAAGACAATGACATTAGGTTACTTTTATTTTTGATTTAAGTGATTGTTTGCATATTTGTATGCGTTGTTGATTGCTGAATTTTATCCAAGTGTTTCATAATTGCTAAATCAACCTGGGAACAGAGCATTGTAGTTGAGTCTTGCTGTTTTCCAGTCCTAGAATGTGTGTTGCTGTAATTTTAAATGATTTAGCATGACTACTTCAAATGTTGATTTTGCATACTATTTTCTTTGAGTAACTTGGTGATATTTATCCACACGCTTGTGTAATGTGAAATTTGCTGAAACAATGAGGAATATGGCTCTCAAAAATAAGTTTCCTTAAATTGGTCAGTTTCATAATGTGTATGCGAATGGAATATTAGTTAGCTTGTATCAAAATTAAAATATTCACTTTTGTTCTCTTGAAATGTGACCTCTGGATAGAGTGGAACATAAATGAGGAAATATCTAGGGTATGTTTGAAGGGAACTGTAATTGTCACAGGAGATTTTGACTAAATATTGATTTGATGAACCAAACTGGCAACGGTGTTATGGAAGAAAAATTAGTTCGAGTGCTTCAGGGATTGTTCCATGCTACAGAAGTTATCTGGGGTCAGGCTATTTTATTTTTGGTAACGTGTAATGAGAAAGGATTAATCAGCGATCTTATGGTTAAAGGTCTCCTTGGAAGGTAATGACTACAATATGATAGAATTAGATGCTTTCACCCTCAAAACCGCAAGACACTGCTCAGCAGGAATTTTCTCAATTAGAAAGGGGAACTCCATGAGAAAGGGGTACAGTCTGTAGAAAATAAGGGAGGTCAAGGGTAATGATAAACTGAAACATTAGCCATATAAAGTGCTGAGGGCTGATGGTAGGCCAAAGGATTAGGAAGTATTTTGGAGCTAGCAGTGAACGACTTCTGGTGGGGGGGGGGGGGGGGAGGGAAGCAAGAAAATTGATTTTGAGGGAAGTCTTTCATGTAACAGCAACACAACCACTGGGGTTCTTTGTATATGTAAACAGGAAGAAGGCAGCTGAGGTAAGTGAGAGATTACAAAAGAATAAAGCTGGTGAGTTACTTGCAGAAGTAAATAAATGGCAGATATGTCCCATCATTGTTTTTTTTTGCATCAGTCTTCACCCAAGGGTGGGGGTCACTGTAAATATCGCTAAAATAATAGACGGTCAAATTTCAGATAACATAGAGGTACTTAATAAAATTCCCAATCACGAATTAAAGTATGAGAGAAACAGTTAAAATTAGGCGGCGTGGTAGCATAGTGGTTAGCACAGCGCTGTACAGTGTGGACGACCCAAGTTCATTCCCCGCTGCTGCCTGTAAGGAGTTTGTACGTTGTCCCTGTGACTGCATGTTTCCTCCGGGTGCTCCGGTTTCCTCCCACAGTCCAAAGACCTGCCAGTTTGGTAGGTGAATTGTTCATTGTAAATTGTCCCATGATTATTCTAGGATTAAATGGGGTGATTGCTGAGAAGTGTAGCTTGAAGGGGTGAAAGGCCTACGCCACTGTTTATCTCAATAAATAAATGAAATAGAGGTGGGCTAATCAGTGGTTCCAAATGACCTGTGCCCAAGGTGACTGCAGAGGTGATGAACTTGTTGAAATATTTCAAAATTCATTATATTTCGGGGGGTATTACAAGTGAATAAAGTTCATAGAGTTATAGTATGTGAATCACACTAAATTATCAAGCAGATGCAGCAAGTAGTTTAAAAGTTAAACAAGATGTTGGTTTTTATTTTATTTATCATTAGTGAGCCATACAGTGTGGTGACAGGCCCTTCCAGCCCAGTGAGCCCTTGCTGCCATTTGCCCCCATGTGACCAATTGCCTACTAACCTGTACATCTTTGGAATGTGGAACAAAACCAGAGCACGTGGAGGAAACCCACGCGGCCATAGGGAGAACGTACAAATTCCTTACAGCCAGCAATCAAATTGAACGCGAGTCGTTGGTGCTGTAATAGATAGCTGTGCTTGTAAAGGAATTGGAGTTCAGGGACAAGGAGGTTTTATTATAGTTAACCACTGTTGGTGAAGGCACACCTGGAACACTGTGATAGCCTTGATCCCCTTATTGTAAAACAATTCAGTGAGATTCACCAGTCTAATTCATGGGATGAAAGGGTTACCCATTAGAGGTGGCCAGACACACTTAATCTATTTTTTCTTGGATTTAAAAGAATGACGGATGACCTTATTCAGACATTCATGACCCTTGGGGAACTCGACAGAATAGATGTTGATATTTTCATTAGTGGGGAGCTACAATAAGGAGCCAGCTGATCGATGCCTAGAAGCTTCTTCTCTGAGGCCGGCAGAGCCCTGGAATTCTCTGCCATTGATGATGCTGGAGGCCAGATCATTAGATATATTTAAAGTGGAGATGGGTGAATCTATGAAAGATAGAGAAATTGAGAACTGGTGTGGAAGAGGAATTGAGGCCAACTTAGATCAGCCATGATCATATTGAATTGGTGGAGTGAGCTTGAAGTATCTGGTGGTCTACTCCTGCTAATATCCTGGTATTTGTTTCCAAGCAGATCATTCTGTGTTTTTTTCTTCTTGATGTTACCTGATTCTTCAGCCATTAACTCTTTTGACTGAGATCTTCTATATGTAGTCAAACTGATAAATATATTATCAGCTCAAACTGATAAACATTATATCAGCTAGAACTTGTTATTTGCCTGAATGAAGGCTTCCCCCCCACCCCCGCTCCACTGAATCTGACCCAATTCAGTGCATTGATGTGCTGAGCATGTGCTCCAAAATTGGATTATGATGTAATGTTCACAACAGACTACCCTAGCTCAGTTGCTATTCCTGGATCTGCTCTCCTTGTTTCAAATTGAAGATTAATGAAGCATGATTCAAATCTGCATTATCCTTTGCCTCCAATCTTCTTTCCCAATCTGATTGCTTTAAAAAAAAGACCTCTGAACATGTTGGCCTTCTGTGTTTATCATTATTTATGTTCTTTAGAAACCACTGCATTGCTTTCTAACACTATGCAAATCCCTCTTTAATTTTCTCCTTTCCTGAAGTTAGTGATGCATTGTCCAGTGAGAAATTGTGCAATGTGCCAACTGCCTTCTTGATACTTAGTTCAAGAGACAACTCTGTATGACTCTAGGCACTGTGCCTATTGACATTGGAGAATGAACTTCTTCATGTTTGTATTATCAACTGCAACTGCATGAAATAATCTGCGGGATTAAACAAAGGCACGTTTTGTGACGTCATTTGTGTGGGCAGTTAAAGGAGTATTACTTTGAAGAATCTCCATGAATCGAAAATAAGTTGTAAAACGTGAAATCATTTACTTGAGCAGTAATTCATTTAATGTTTCTTTTTATGATTAGGAAGGTGATAATGTTGTCGGATACTGGTCATTTTCCAAGTGCACTTTGTGAATCTCAGCCTTGAATAATGGCCTCCAGTATTCAATATTAACAATGGAAAAATGCCTGTGGATAGGGATGCACGGCTTCTCTGGCTCCCAATAATAGTGCTAGTGGTAAATTTTTAGTGTTTCAAAGTTTTGAGTCAGGGATTTCAGTCAAACAAAGCTCTGCAAATACAGCACCACTGAACTCTTAGACAAAACTACTTCTAATCTGCCAGCGGCAGAGTTAATACTGCTACTTGGTGGACTGTGGACACCAGACCCAGCCATGGGGACCCTACCGAGACGGCTCAGCTGAGGAAGCGGCAGACAAAGCCGATGTGAAAGGAATAGCTAATGACCATTCTGCATATTGGTCACATGACACGTTCTGATTGTCCTGGGCAGGATGCATCAGAGCCTTCATAGCTTAACTATGTTATGAAGTTGAGATGGGTGAATGGTCTATCTGGCTTGAGATAGTGTGATAGCCATGGGCATGGGAAAAATCCATTTCTAAAATCACAATTCCAATTGATCTTGCTGCCCTTTAATCTTGGCCTTCATGTCCTTCAATTCTTCCCTTTGTCCTTCTGAATTAGTTTATTCTCCTCTCATCAATCTTTACAACCACAAGCTATTCCAAAGCATTTTACAGTCTATTTGTCGTTATATTTATCATAATCTCTACCATGTCTAATCATATGAGACATTTGGCACTTTGGCATTTCCTGTTTATATACAGATCAGTGGTCATGATAACTTTTTTCCCCCTTTAGACTCATTTTAAACACAAGTGGATCATGTTGCATCATAATGTGGTATTCCACAGAGGCTTTTGAAGTACTGCAATACAAGAGTAACCATCTGCAGTTAATTTTAAGTGTGAGGGGAAAAAAACAGGTTCTGCAACCGTGGAATTTTCTCTTTCAGAAGCACAAAAATCAGTGTTTTGACCGTGTACTTTTAAAAGATTTTGAATTGTTTGCAAGATGCAAGTTACCAGAAGTTAATTGTTCGGTACTAATTTCTAATTTTGTTCTGTTTTATTTGCTGAACATACTAAACATTATGCTCCTGTGCACTTTGAAGATTTTAAGTACAAAATTTCAGGAACAAAGTGACACCATTGTTCAGTTCAAGGAGATGGGTAGCATAAACCAGATTGCATAATACTCAGCAATTTTGCAAAATACCAAGTCTGCAATCTGTGCTGTGTTGTGTGATGGTGGGGTAGGTATAATTTGCTCTCTTTTCTTGGGCTGAACAAATTTGGATTAGGGCTTGATTGTTGTTCAGAACAACAGATGGTCTTGGGAATTACAATCAAGGCTTGAGGATGAACAGTGAGAACGTTTTCAGATACCAGAAAATTTCTGTAGGTGTGAGGTGTCTTGCTTCTTCAGTTTCTGCTGACTCTACCTCTTGGTGAATTTGCTATATCCTGCAGACGAGAAGAAAGCATTTGCACATGAAACACAGATTTGCCTGTAACGATCTATCTTTTGGTGTCACTTGCTTTCTATTACAAAGTGTGTTCCAGTGATGTTTTTTCATTATAACTGAAGAACTTTCATGCTTGGAGTCGTCCAATAATGACATTAAGAGACTAGTAATGAGAGAGCATAGATATTTCTTTGTAAGCAACTGTAACTCTTGCCACTGAGCTGGAAATAGTGAATGGTTAATTTCTTCTTAAAAGCAATTTTATTTGGAACTTCGTATGGTAAAGTCTAGGATTGTACTTTTGGCCAACCAAAGAAACATTGTTGGTTGATTAAATTTATATTTCTGAGAGTTTTGCCAAGGATGGTGGTGAGGATTATTTTATTCACTGGAAGGGGGAAAATACATGGATGTAATATTAATGCAACTGAATTGCTATGGTGTTGTACAATACACTGTGATTGTATGCAGAAACCTTTGTGCATATGTGTGGTTTGGAGCCAATGTGGCAGGACAATTCACAATCAGGTGGCTAACCAAAGCCATGTTGTTTTGTTGACATGGCCAATGGACAGTAGGCACCTCAGAGCATTGGGGAAGGATTGTCAAGCATTACCAGTCCTACTGTGGCAGGATCTGAGGACCAGCTACCATGGAACCTACAGTACCACAGTGGAAACACATTTCTTTGGTGCTGGGAGGTCATCTAAGGTGGAGAAATTTAGTAGTTAAGTAATTTTGCTGCCAGCTGGTAGTGTAACTAACTATAAAAATAAGAAAATTTGCAGCTGCTGGAAAGTCAAATCAGCACACTTGGTGCTGGATGAACTTAGTAGGCTGGGGAGCATTTATGGAAAAGAGTAAACAGCTGATGTTTTGGGCCGAGACCCTTCTCCAAAGCAACACAGAGAGAATGCTGGATCCAAGGGTCTCAGCCCGAAATGTCGACTGTTTACTCTTTTCCATAGATGCTGCCTGATAGCATCTGCCTGAGTCCCTCCAGCACTCTTGAGTGTAATTTACTATCACTGAGCTGTTAAGTGTACATGTGTTTGTAATGTTGTTAATGTCCGTGATACGTTGGAGACTATTGAATGCTGGTGCAAAGTTGAGTGGATAGCTCTGATATACTAGTGCACTTTGTAAAATACAAGAGGTGCAGGTACGACCTCCGGAAAGCAATCCCACATGTGAAGTGGCATTTCTGCACCAAAGTTGAATCACTGAAGAATGCTCGACAGCTGTGGCAGGTCTTGAATGCTATCACCTCCTGCGAAGTGAAACCAAGCAGCATAGGTGACAACAAGGTTTCACTCCCAGATCTGCTCAATGCCTTTTGTGCCTGCTTTGACTGTTGAAAGGTGGCGGCACCTTCAGGAGCTCCCACAACTCCCAATGAGCCTGTGATTTCAGTCTCTGAGACTGACGTGAGATTTAAGGGGACCAGGAGGGGGAGCAGCTTCTTTCTGAGAGTGGTTAGAGTGGAATGAGCTGCAGCGCAGTTGGTGGAATCAGGGCTTAGTTCAACATTTAAGAGAAATTTTGACTAGGCTCGTGGGTGAGAGGGGTATGGAGGGCTATGGTCTGGGTGCAGGTCGATAGGACCAGGCAGATTAATGGTTTAGCAAGGACTTGCTGAGCCGAAGGGCTTCTTTCTGTGCTGTCATGTTCTGTGACTCTGACTCTAAAATGAATCTTCGGTTTGTATCTGGTGACATGCATCTTCTTTGATCATAAATTTGCTTTCACCTTTGAACTTTTTACCTGAGCTTTCAACTATTTTCCCTCTGTTGTTATCCCTTTTGATGAAACTGTATAATTTCTGTACAATAAGCATCTATTTGAAAGGTCTCTGAAATAATTTGTTAGAAATATTATGGAGTCCATTTTTTTCTCTACAAAACAAGTATCCTAATGCAAATATTATGTCGTATGGACACTTAATCATCTCATCACTTTATATTCATATTCTATATCTCCTGCTTTACGGATCATGAGACTGACATTTATTAAACTTTACACTCATAATCTACAACTCGACTGGTTTACGGATGGTAAGACTGACATTTATTAAAGTTTTTCCACTTGTGATTTTGTTCAAGTCTGCTATGGCTAATGGGTTATGTTAGTATTCAAATTAATGGATCTCAGAATATGAAGTTGAAGCCTTGAAGCTGCGTGGTTTTATTTTTGCAAACAGTCCTTTTTTAAAAAAAATAATTTTGGTCAATTGAAGGAGAAAAGGGAATTGCAGCTGTGGTAGAGGGCAACACACATAAAACACTGGAGGAACTCAGTGGGTCAGGCAGCATCTGTGGAAAAGAGTAAACAGTCGATGTTTCAGGCCGAGACCTTTCTTCAGGACTGAGAAGGAAGGGGGAAGGTGCCAGAATAAAAAGGTGGGGGAGGGCGAGGGCAAAGAGGCCAGCTGGAACGCAATAGGTGAAGCCAGGTGGGTGGGAAAGATCAAGGGCTGGAGAAGAAGGAATCTGATAGAACTGGAGAGTTGTCTATAGGAGAAAGGGAAGGAGGAGGGGACCCAGGGGACGTAATAAGCAGGTGAGAAGAGGTAAAAGGTCAGGGTGGGAGTTGGGTGGATTTGTTAACCAGAAGGAGAAATCTATGTTCAAGCCAGACAGAATACAAGGTGTTGGTTCTCCACCCTGAGGGTGGCCTTGCCTTGCACAAGAGGAGGCCATGGATCGACATGCTGGAACGGGAATTAAAATGTTTGGTCACTGGGAACTCCTACTTGTGGCAAATGATGCGGAGTTGCTCAATGAAGCAAACCACAGTTTACGACAGTTCTCACCAATGTAGATGATGCTGCATCGGGAGCACCGGGCACAATGGACAACCCCAGCAAATTGGCAGGTGAAATGTTGCCTCACCTGGAGGGTTGCAATTCGGAGCAGTATATTCAATCTAAATCGTATGTCTTTTACAGCTGTTTCTCTTTTTCTCACTGGACATCACGTTTTTGTTATGCCATTTGTTAAAACCTTTTAACTTGTTGTAGAGACTTCATTGAGGGTCCCACTGTGATGTGCTGTAAGCATCGTGAAACCCCCCTGGTTTCCTTGGGCTGCATAAGTCTAGGGAATACAAACTCCGGTCCTGCCAAATCCGTGAGATTGGAACTGCTGTCCCATCCCAAACCCCAATTTGTGTGCATGCTGTGTAAATTGCTACCCTGTTACAACTCAGTGCCAAGAAATACCAGACAGCACACTGCATACGATTAAAGGAATTATATTTATGAATATTAACTTATCTGAAGGGTTAGTAAAGAAAGAAGAAAAACAAAAGGGGCCCATTATAATTAAACAGTCAAATGTGCACAGATTGGAGCTCAGCTCTTCCAAAAGTCATATTCACCAATCCTCAGTAGACCTCTGCACCTTGCTCCGTTGAGTCATGGTTCCCCCACCAGGTTGAATTCTTTGACCAGTTCTCTCCAGCGTCTTCTCTCGTCATCTCCCACTGAACAAAGGACCCCAGCTCACACAGGTGTCAGGCACAAAAAAAACCCTACTCCCCAGATTGGATGGCTCACACTCCAAAGTACCCGTTATCTCTAACCATAACCCAAATGCTGCTTCTACAGAAAGACCATTATATTAGTGAAACCTCTCCCAGGGCGTTACAGTTAGTGGTGCTGTAATTATCATAGCCTATCAATATTAGGAGGATTACCCATTTAATACTTCTGACTGACAAGAATTGCAAAATATTTGAACCTTGTCTGCTATGTTCTCTCATTGAGAATGCAAATGTTCATGGAGCCACCTCCTGTAAATTGCTTAATTTTATCTAGTTATTTGTAGATGGATATGGTAGGAATTTAGAGCTTTAATTTGATCCACTAATATGTCTTATTCCAATGAATTTAGTTTTGCAATACTGCTTATCGTTATGACTGTACTTTGCCAGATTGGTATCTCGTTTTCTCTTGTGCTTGGCACTCTCTATGCCGTTTATTATATTCATTTTGGTAAATTGTCTTGTGTAACAAACCACTACAGTGAGCTTGGTCTTGGTCATTGGCCACTCCTCCCAGTGTTGAAAGTGATACCTGGATCTGCTACAAGTCGCAGGGGAGAGGTCAAGAAGTTGCTTTGTACCTTCCTACGCCACCATGAGCCTCTGAGATCCTTGTAGTCCTTCAATTCCACATGTTGGTAATCCCCGAATTTAACTGCTCAAACATTGGTTGTGCTGCCTGCAGCTGTTTAAATTATGTTCTGCCCACAATATGTTTGGTGCAATGTCTTCTTGATGTTAATTTATCGTGCTGTGGAAGAACAAAATCCTCAAGCTAGCAACCACTCATTTATCTGGGTAATCCAGTGTGTCAGTTAATTGAACCATTGTTGGTAACTAAAGGTTGGCCTGCTGGGTTCCTTTTCTTGACGGTACCTGAAATTGGTTTAGTTAATGAAATTGCAACATAAGGACAAATTTAGAATTGGTTTGCAATTTGTACTTAATGGATCTCATGCCATGTCTGTTCCTAAGTATAGCAGAACTATTCTGTTCTTGAACCTCACTTGCTTGGTTTGTATCGTTGAGATCCAGCTACCTTGAAGCTTACTTTATAATTAGGTAGGTAGGTAGATCTGAGCATTTTTGAGAAGTACTGGTTAATCCAATTTAGTCCTGATGTCCAATGCAAATGCTTTTGGTTAACATTCATTGTATAGTTATTTGAAATGAGTTCTTGAAAATTATATTGTTTATGAAGAGGCCTGTATTTCTTTTGATGTCAGTCGCCATTAAGAATAATGATATCTGTTCCTCTTGCCAATTGGTGTAGTTATGTAAGCATGTGTATAATCTTGCAGCTGAGAATGGATTAGGCTGACATAACAAATACATGGTTCCATGAACACTGCATCTTGTAGGTTGAGCAGTGAATCACAACTGTAAATTTTCACCCATGGCCATCAAACTGTAAACAATACAATTTTAATATGTTTTAATCATTTCACAGAGCAAAGTTGTGATTAAAACATGGATCTGAAATTAAAGTGAAAATGCATATCATAAACTTTAAACAGAAAATGCTTTACTTTGCAAATGGCCTGATAGTTGTCTGCTGGAACAGGCCTTAGTAAAGGGGTGAAAGCATTGCTTTGTGTCCCTGAGCTTACTCCAGCAGTGAAAATCCAATTCATTCTTCAGCCACTGTCCTGCAGTTAGCATTCTTGGAGGCAGGTTCCTCTTTTGATTGGTAGAAGGCTAACTTCTTTCAGGTGATGCAGCAGTGTATCGTCAGAGATGATTGGATGACTAAAAACATTAACCTGAAACATTAACTGTAGTGCTCCATCCCACTACTGCCTTATTATTGGCATCTGTTCATCTTGCGAGACCATGGATCTGCGCCTGGAAAGTCCAGGGCACAGGCCTGGACAAGGTTGTATGGAAGACCGGCAGTTGCCCATCCTGCACATCTCCCCTCTCCACGACACCGATGTTGTCCAAGGGAAGGGCATTGGGACCCATACAGCTTGGCACCAGAGCCGTTGCAGAGCACTGTATGATTAAGTGCCTTGCTCAAGGACACAACATGTTCCCTTGGCTGGGGCTCGAACTCACAACCTTCAGATCGCTAGTCGAATGCCTTAACCACATGCCCACTACTGCTTTACCTGCTGTTTATAAGCACAGCTTTTCGCATTTCCAGAAATTACTGCCAGATTGTCTAAATTGCACCACTTATTTTTTAAAATGTTCCGACAGCCGTAGTGTAGTGGAGAATATTGACAATGCAAGCACGTTGGTTTTTGTAGTGTGTAGAGCAATGTATGGTACATTTTGTGATCTTGCTGAGATTTGCAGTTTTTTATAATTGTATTTGTAAATGAGTGTTAGAGGCAATGCTGAAGAGTGAACCAGTCCTGTTTCACCATCAGTGGAAATGCTGGAATGTCCTGTCGTTATTATTTTCATGAAATTGACTCCTTTTGAAAGGAGAACAATCTCCTCTTCTTTGATAATAGAGAAGTATTTTATTTCATTAGATCTTCTAATGTGCCGAAACTCGTAGCTGTTCTATTTGATAAAATGCAATCCCAATTTTAACTTGGTTTAAATAGATGATCAAACTATTTTTGCTCAGAATTGTTGCTAAAATGGGTAGAACTGCGTGTTTTCGGTAGGCTGCACTGGTATAAATGTAAGAATGGTTTATGCCAGATCAAAGGAGATTTTATTTTTAGTCTATTAAAAATGACAGTTATGTCTATAAATATCATGGTCTATCCTAACCCTTGTTTACTTAATATACATATTTTAGCAAATCTCTAGTGGCATTATTCATGGTGAGTGGCAGTGCTGTTTTATATCATACCAACAAACATTGGCAACTATAACTATACAGGATAGTCTCTGTTAAATGATGTTACACCCAGTTCTGCTGTGTATATTCTCTTCATTTATTTTCACGTGTATTCTTGTTTATTCTTTCAGTTCCTCATGTTCTTTAATGCATGCTCTTTCTGTTGTGTGATTTGCTTGGCCCCAGAATTCTGGTTGGTTTTGATCTCTGACACATTGTGTTCTTTGCTCTGCGTTATTCTCCCGTTCTTTATGGGTTTGTTTTGCTCACATACTTCCACATGCTCGTGTTCTTTTACGTCTCTCACATCCTGTGCCTTGCTTTCTAATCTTCTGTCTCATGAAGTCTTCGTCTCACAGTAACATTTCAAGCACAAACAACCTGATGCACTCTGCTCTGCTCTTGTATGTGCTTAATCTTTTGTGCTAATACGTATTCCCCAAAGCTGCTTGACAAATGTTTCCAATTTGCTAGATTACTCCTAAACTCCCGCAACCACTCTCTATTTCAAGTAATCTGTGTTTCTAACCTCCTGTGTGAAGAATGTAGATTAAAAAATAATATCTAGTTTAACTATATATCACTTTTTGAAATGGTATAATTTTGATTTTTAAATTATACCCCTTGTCCTAGACTCTTCACCAGTAGAAACAATTACTCTCCAGAATAACAAACAAACCTTTCAAAATGTAAAAAATATCAGATCACTTTATAACCTGTAAATTACAGAAATATAGGCTTTTTTTTACTCCTGTTGTGAGTGAAGTCCAGAGATCTTTAATTTGAGGCATTGCATTCTTTTCGAGGTCAGTGCATCTTTTATACTTTTCCAAAATTCATTCTCAGGAACTGAGCCATGTACTGGTTATCATTTTGGAGAACCTGTCCTGGACCTAGCATGGAATGGACTTCCTAAAAAAGCATGGCAGTGCCTGTATTTCCTTCAGAGCTTGCGAAGATTCATAGAACCATAGAACATTACAGCACAGAAACAGGCCTTTTGGCCCTTCTTGGCTGTGCCGAACCATTTTTCTGCCTCGTCCCACTGACCTGCACCTGGACCATATCCCTCCATACACCTCTCTTCCATTCACTTGTCCAAGTTTTTCTTAAATGTTAAAAGTGAGCCCGCATTTACCACTTCATCTGCCAGCTCATTCCACCCTCCCACCACTCTCTGTGTGAAGAAGTCCCCTCTAATGTTTCTTTTAAACTTTTCCCCCTTCACTCTGAACCCATGTCCTCTGGTTTTTTCTCCCCCATCCTCAGTGGAAAAAGCCTGCTTGCATTCACTCTATCTATACCCATCATAATTTTATATACCTCTGTCAAATCTCCCCTCATTCTTCTACGCTCCAGGGAATAAAGTCCTAACCTATTCAACCTTTCTCCGTAACTCAGTTACAATGTCCTCTTTCTTTAAGGATCGTGGTTTCCCTTCTGCCGTCACCAATGATGCCCTCACCCGCATCTCCTCCATTTCCTGCACTTCGACCCTCACCCCATCCTCCCGCTACCACAACAGGGACAGAATTCCCCTTGTCCTCACCTACGACCCCATCAGCCTCTGGATCCAGCACATTATTCTCCGCAACTTCCGCCACCTTCAACAGGACCCCACCACCAAGCACATCTTTCCCTCTCTGCTTTCCGCAGGGATCGTTCCCTTGCGACTCCCTGGTCCACATGTCCCTCCCCATGGATCTCCCACCCGGCACTTATCCCTGTAAGCGTAAGTGCTACGCCTGTCCCTACACCTCCTCTCTTGCCACCATTCAGGGCCCCAAACAGTCCTTCCAGGTGAGGCAACACTTCACTTGTGAGTCTGTTGGGGTCATCTATTGCATCCGGTGCTCCCGGGAACCCAATGCAGATTGGGGGACCGCTTCGTTGAGCACCTGCGCTCCGTCCACCACAATAGACAGGATTTCCCGGTTGCCACCCACTTCAACTCTGCTTCACATTCCCATTCGGATATGTCCATACATGGCCTCCTCTACTGCCATGATGAGGCTAAACTCAGGTTGGAGGAGCAACATCTCATATACCGTCTAGGTAGTCTCTAGCCCCTTGGTATGAACATTGAATTCGCCAACTTCTGTTAATTCCCTCCCCCTCCCTGTTTCACTCTGCCCCCTCCCCCAGCTGCCTATCACCTCCCTCATGGTTCTGCCTCCTTCTACGACCCATTGTGTTTTCCCTTATTCCTTCTTCACCTTTCCTGCCTATCCCCTCCCTGCTTCCCCTCCCCCACCCCTTTATCTTTCCCCTTACTGGTTTTTCACCTGGAACCTACCAGCCTTCTCCTTCCCACCCTCCCCCCCCCCCCCACCTTCTTTATAGGGCCTCTGCCCCTTCCCTCTGCAGTCCTGACGAAGGGTTCCGGCCCAAAATGTTGACTGTTCGTTTCCACAGATGCTGCCCGACCTGCTGAGTTCCTCCAGCGTGTCGTGAGTGTTGCTTCGACCCCAGCATCTGCAGAGTATTTTGTGTTTCTGACAAACTTATATAGATGTGTAGTGGAGAGTAAATTCTCTGGCTGAGTCACAACCTGGTATGGAAACACCAATGCCTTTGAATGGAAAATCCAACAAAAAATAGTGGATACAGCTCAGTCCATCACAGGTAAAACCTTTCTTACCGTTGAGCACGTTTACACAGAGCATTGTTGCGGGAAAATATCATGCATCATCCTCAGGGGCCCTCACCACCTAGGCCATGCTCTTCTCTCACTTCTGCCATCAGGAAGGAGGTACAGGAAGCTCAGGATCCACACCAGGTTCAGGAGCAGTTGTTACTCCTCAACCAACAGGTTCAGGAGCAGTTATTACCCCTCAACCAGCAAGCTCTTAAACCAAAGGGGGAAAACCTCACTTAACTTCACTTCCCCCATCCCTGAAATGCTCCCACAGCCCATGGACTCACTTTCAAGGACTGTTCATCTCATGTTCTCAATATTTATTGCTTATTCATTTATTATTATAATTTCTTTTTATATTTGCACCGTTTGTTGTCTTATGCACAGTGGTTGAACGCCATGTTGATGTGGTCTTTCATTAATTTTATTATGTTAGTATTCAATTGTGGATTTATTGAGTATGTCCCCAAGAAAGTGAATCTCAGGGTTGTATATCATGACATATATGTACTTTGATAATAAACTTACTTTGAACTTTGCTTGAACTGGAGCTTGGTGAGGCTGAAACAATTTTATTTGACCTATTTAAACCTTCAAGCTATTAGATAAACATATGAGCATTATCTTTTAACTTTTTGTAACCATGCACAATCTTGTACTTACCTTTGAATTACCAGTATTCCTAGCTTGTCACTTAAAAAAAAAATAGTTTTAGCCATATTTGGTTAAAATGTAGGGCTTAGTGCTTTCATATGTTAGGGAAGAATTTAGAGGTTAATATGTATGCAAAGAATGAGTAGTAAGGCCGTACTTGCAGTCATCTAAAATTCTTGTTCACAGAAACCCATCTTCATGTTTTAAACATTTTATATGGAAATCTTCCAGTGATCTGTAGCAAAGAATGAATGGTTAATAATGCGTGCACGAATAACCTTTTTCTTCTAAATGTTGAGGTCAGAGATCTGATGATGTGCTCACATTTTGACATGAATTCATCACTGGTTGAACTGGGGTGGTAAAACTTGCTTGAATGAATTGCGTGAAGTACACGTTTTCTGCAGGAAATGAGAATAATGGCAATGATTGCCAACTTGTCCAACCTGTGGAGCTTCTTACAGCAAGTAAATATATTGGCATGCCCGAGGGATAGGTCAGAGAGAATTTGATGGAACAAATCCATAAAATAATTGCATGCATTACTGTTAGTGTGTCAGCCTGCAAGGAACAATCATGGTTCTAGTGACAGTTCGCATTGTTGTGAAGTTGGTAACAGAAATACTTGAGAGCTCCTCAAACACGAATGTGGACTGATCTGCCCACATGGGGGAATAAAAGAGAAACTCATTAGTAACAGTAGAGGTGTTGGCGGCTCAGTCATGAACAATCCAGAGATTTGAGTTCAGATATTTAAAAGAACTAATTAATATTCACACATTACTAGATGTTCATAAAATCCAATCAGGTTCACTTATACACACCAGGAAAGGAAATCCGTCATCCTTACCCAATTTGGCCTGTATGCTATTCTGCACTCGCCAATCTGGTTGATGCTTAAATGATTCTGAACTGGCCTAGCAAGGCTCTCAGTTGTACTATGACTGCAGGGTGGAAATAACTGAATGGGGCACGCCACCCAACACTGAATTTGCATGTGACATTGACATTCTTGGATGAGGTAATCTTGCAAAATTGGGAAATGGAGTGTAAAGTGGGAGAACTGTTGGACAGATTAGTTGAGTGTTGTAGTTGTGCATACCATAAGATATGGAAGCAGAATTAGGCCATTTGGTCCATCGAGTCTGTTCTGCCATTTCATCATGGCTGATCCATTTTCCCTTTCAGCCCCAATCTCCTGCCTTCTCCCCGTAACCCTTCATGTCCTGACTAATCAAGAATCTATTAACCTCTGCCTCAAATATACCCAATGACTTGGCCTCCAAAGTTGCCTGTGGCAATGAATTCCACAGATTCATCACTTTCTGGCTAAAGAAAGTCCTTTGGCCCTAGATTCCCCCCCCACCCCCGCACCTCATAGAAAACAACTTCCCCAAATCTACTCTATCGAAGCCTTTCAGCACTTAATAGGTTTCAATGAGATCTCCCTTCATTCATTTGAATTTTAGTGAGTATGGACAAAAAGCCGGCATGTGTTAGATGACTTCATTCCAAATGAGGGGTGCATTTGATCCATTACAGGACATGGTAAAATGTTGGTATACAGATGGGAGGGAGTAACTCTGGGGACTGTCAATCTTAACTCTAGACCGTGTGAAGCCTCAAGGCGCCAGGTCAAAAACATGGGCTAAGTTCTGATTACTTTGTACCATTCTCCCTCAGCTGATTAATTAGTGCTGCTTGGCACAGCATAGCAAAGGCACTGAATGTTCTTTGGCTGGGAATTTCAACGTCTATTGCCAAGAGTGATTTGGAGCACCATCACTGACCAAGCCGGCTGAGTCCTGAGCAATATAGTTGCCATATTGGGTCTGTGGCAGATATTGAGTGAGCCAGTGCGAGAAATAAATCTAATTGATCTTCCACTTAGCTGTGTGCTTGTGGGAGATGCATCAGTAATGAGTAAAAGTGCCTACTGCACATCCCATGTGGAGATGAAGAACTGTTTTCACACAGAGCTCTCTCCATCATTTCAAGTGACATTAAAATTGTGCTGATTGGAATGAACTGAGAACAGCTTTGGCAACTTAAACCTGGGCAGCTGTGAAGCACTGTCGGCCATCAACAGCAGAAATGTATACTCCCACAGTCTGTAACCCAAGAGCTGGTATGCTTCCCACTCTACCAGTGCAGTCCAGACAGGAGACCAGCCTGGCCTCTAGCAGTGCAGAAAGGCATGTTAGGGGCACCTGAAAAATTAAATTTTAGGTTATCAGTAGTTGAGGCTGTTGCTTCGCCCTATCTCTTGATGTATCTCTGTTATCTCAACCATTTCTTAATAACCTGTGGATCCTGTCAAACTTGGTACTTCAGGCTGAACCTAGTCGCACATGTTTCAGCATTGCCTTTACCACTACTGTGCTGGGCCCCAACTTTGCTTATGATAGGGCAGTTGTTGGAGTATCCAATGAACCATTCATACAGGACTGCAGAATTCTGATCCGATTTATTGCTTACGCCATCACTTTGCTTTGTCTACAACATACTATTGTAACACCCTGGTTAAGATTTTTACTGCTGTGCTGTAGGTGTTTCATTGTAGCAATTCTGTAAGAGCAGTCTGCTCTACTTTCAGCATGCTTGGGTTTGAGCTGAAGGCAAGGGGCTTTGTTGTTTAACTTAGGAATGTTGTGTCAGCCAATCAGGATGGTGGAATTGGGAGAAGGTTCCAGAGAATGCTAGGTTTTTGTGAGGGACCCTGGTGAGGATCAGAATCAGGTTTATTATCACTGGGATGTGACATGAAATTTGTTAACTTAGCAGCAGTAGTTCAATGCAATACATCATCTAGCAGAGAGAAAAAAAAATAAACATAATAATAATAAATGAACAAGTAAATCAATTACATATATTGAATAGATTTTTTTAAGAAGTACAAAAACAGAAATATTGTATATTAAAAAAAGTGAGGCAGTGTCCAATGATTCAATGTCCATTTAGGAATCGGATGGCGGAGGAGAAGAAGCTGTTCCTGAATCGCTGAGTGTGTGCCTTCAGGCTTCTGTACCTCCTGCCTGATGGTAACAGTGAGAAAAGGGCATGTCCTGGGTGCTGGCGGTCCTTAATAATGGATGCTGACTTTCTGATACACCACTCCCTGAAGATGTCCTGGGTACTTTGTAGGCTAGTGCCCAAGATGGAGCTGACTAGATTTACAACCTTCTGCAGCTTCTTTCGTTCCTGTGCAGTAGCCCCTACATACCAGACAGTGATGCAGCATGTCAGAATGCTCTCCACAATACATCTATAGAAGTTTTTGAGTGTATTTGTTCACATGCCAAATCTCTTCAAACTCCTAATAAAGTATAACTGCTGTCTTGCCTTCTTTATAACTACATTGATATGTTGGGACCAGGTTAGATCCTCAGAGATCTTGACACCCAGGAACTTGAAACTGCTCACTCTGTCCACTTCTGATCCCTCTGTGGATTGGTATGTTTTCCTTCAGCTTACCCTTCTGGAAGTGCAGAATCAGCTCTTTCACCTTACTGACGTTGAGTGCCAGGTTGTTGCTGTGGCACCATTCGACTAGTTGGCATATCTCACTCCTGTACGCCCCCTCGTCACCACCTGAGATTCTACCAACAATAGTTGTATCGTCAGCAAATCTATAGTTGGTATTTGAGCTATGCCTAGCCACATAGTCATGTGTATATAGAGAGTAGAGCAGTGGGCTAAGCACACACCCCTGAGGTCCACCAGTGTAGATTGTCAGTGAGGAGGATATGTTATCACTAATCCACACAGGTTGTGGTCTTTCCGTTAGGAAGTTGAGGATCCAATTACGGAGGGAGGTACAGCAGCCCAGGTTCTGCAACTTCTCAATCAGGATTGTGGGAATGATGGTATTAGATGCTGAGCTATAGTCGATGAACAGCATCCTGATGTAGGTGTTTGTGTTGTCCAGGTGGTCTCAAGCCGTGTGGAGAGCCATTGAGACTGCGTCTGCCGTTGACCTATTGTGGGGATTGGCAAATTGCCATGGGTCCAGGTCCTTGCTGAATGATGTCTCAAAGCATTTCATCACTGTTGATTTGAGTGCTACCAGGCTATAGTCATTAAGACAGCCCATGTTATTCTTCTTAGGTACTGGTATAATTGTTGCCTTTTTGAAGCAAGTGGGAACTTCCGCCCATAGCAGTGAGGGGTTGAAAATGTCCTTGAATATTTCCGCTAGTTGGTTGGCACAGGTTTTCAGAGCCTTAACAGGTGCTCCATTGGGACTTTCTGCCTTGCGAGGGTTCACTCTCTTTAAAGACAGCCTAACATCGGCCTCTGAGATGGAGATCACAGGGTTATCAGGTGCAGCAGGGATTTTCACAGCTGTAGTTGTGTTCTCCCTTTCAAAGCGTGTGAGCTCGAGGTCTTTTTGGCGGGAGCTGGGAGAAGACGGGGGAAGATGGTTGAGGATGCCATCCCTCTTGCAGAAGGTGCTTGGTGGAAATGAATGGTTTCAAAGAGGAAGAATCAGTACTACTGTGCGGGAACTCATTTGTTTGAGGTGGATTTTGAGCAACTTTTTTGGAAGGTGCTGTGTGCTGTCACGCAGACCAGGGTTCAGCGCTTGAGTTTAAGACAATTTCAACATGAACTCCAACTTGCGTGCATATTTGGTCTGGTTTAACGGTAATGGGCCCTTTTTTTCCCCCCTTTTTCCTAGTAATTGTTCGATAAAGCTGACATTTGTAAATATACTTTGATTTATAATTGTATGCAGTGTACGATCTGTTACTTCTGGCAGATGGCAAATTGCATGGGAGCAATACTTACACAGTACTCACAGAGACTGGGACTCAGGTGGTCGAGATGTCCCGACTTCCTGGTTTTGATGGAACCCAAGTCATACTGACGTCCCAACTTCCTGGTTTTGATGGAACCCAAGTCATACTGACCTTAGAAGTACGGAGTTTGAGAAAGGTGGTTTTCTCACCGCTAAGTCCAGAGGCTGTTAGTGGGGGGCTAACGAGCCGCATCTCTGGAGACACCCAGTAAAAAGGGGTTTCACTATTTTTGCTTTTTACCGAGCTTGTCGTTCTGTGTGGGAGGTCCTCTCAGTTGGAACCTTCTCGTTTATAGGTATATCCTGTGCTGCTCCTGGCATGCCCAGCACTTGTAGTATGCAGTAAAATGTACCTCTTCCTTTTTTAAAAAATATTAATTTGCCCCACTTCTGGTGCACGGTGCGAACAGCCTACAAGATGTACTGCAGTTGCTTGCCTTAACTATTTCAAAAAAACATCATCAAAGCTCCCAGCATCTGTGATTCTGGGACGTGAGCTGCCATTAGAAGATTTAGAGTCCATTTAGATAGAGGCAAAAAGCAAATTAATGAAGACTGGTAACAGGAGTGGTATTTGCTCTCAAACAGGGCCTGCAATATAGGAAAGAATATAGATCATGAAATAATGGGAATCAAAAGGTTAGCACGCCTGTCATGGGTGACTTTAATTTTACTGTGGATTGAGTTAGTCAAACTGAAAATGGTATCTACAAGAAGGAATTTGTGGAGTGCATTTGTGAAAGTTGAGGAGATCAATATGTTGGGAATCAACCAGGGAATTTTGGATCTGGTTATATGTAATGATAAAGTTTTCATAAATGATCTCAGGATAAAAAGAAGTGTTTGCAGAATGACTGAGTTCAGCATTCATCTTGAGAGTGGAAAAACTCAGATCTGAAACAACTTTGTAATTCCTCTTAGTTAAATTTAACAAAGAAATGATGGTTAGAAAAGACTGTGCTCTTAGTTCCAAGTTCAAAGTAAATTTACTATCAAAATACATACAGGTCACCTTCTACTATACTGAGCTTAACAACAAAGACAAGCAATGGGAGATATTGAAGGAGAACATTCAGTATTCTCACTAAGAAAAATACCCCTATAAGGAGAAAAGGCTGGATATTGATGTGTGGGCTGGGGGCGGGAATGGGGAATGTACTAACAAAGATTAACCAAGAAATTAAGGAAGATATTAATTTGAAGGAGAAAATAAACGAAATGGCAAAAAGGTTGCAGATCTGAAGGCTAGGTGCACTCAAAATCCAGCAAAGGGGGACTTAAAAATTATCAAAGAAATTAAGCTTTGAGGACATTCTGGCATGAAATATAAAAGCTGACAGTAAGAGAGTTGTCAAGGTGAACACCAACCCTTAGTGATGGGATCAGAATGTGAATCAGGTTTATTGTCACTGACTTGTTTTGCGAAATTTATTTTGCAGCAGCAGTATGGTGTAAAACATAAATTATATGTTACAATAAGAAGTGGAAAACGATAAGTAGTGTAAAAAATGAGGTAGTGTTCATGGGTTTTTGGTTCATTCAGAAATCTGACAGAGAGGGGAAGAGACTGCTACTGAAACGTTGAGCGTATGCCTTCAGGCTCCTGTACCGCCACCTTGATGGTAGCAATGAGAAGAGGGCATGTCCTGAGTGATGGGTTGGGGTCCTTAAAGGTGGGTACCTCCTTAGTGAGGCATCACCTATTGAAGATGTCCTCGATGGTGAGGAGACTAGTGCCCAGGATGGAACTGACTGAGTAATAGAAAATGGCAGAGAAGTTTAGCACGTGTTGTGCATCATTTGTTTTTATGGTGGAAGGTAAATGAACGTAATACTATGCAAGGATGAAATCTTATCGCCATCATTTGAGAAATAATACTGGGCCAACTGATAGGGTTAAAGTCCCTCAGCCTGGATGGCTTAGACTTGTACAATATGAACTAGGACCATAGTTACTGAGATAGAGAATGCAATAGATGTCATCTTGTAAAAAAATCCTTACATTCTGGAAAAATACCCGTATGTAGCAATCCTATTTCAACAAGGGAGCAAAAAAACCCAGATATTTAGGAGCAGATGAGCCTAACATTTAGGTTTGGAAAATTGTAGGAATCACTTATTAAGGAAATAATAGTAGGATATTTGGAAAATCATAATTTAATCAAGCAACGGATGTGACTTCATGTAGGGGAAATTATTAATGGCCAACTTATTAGCTTTCTTTAAGTAAGTGTCACCTTGAGTGGATAGAGGGGAATTCGTTGATATAAAATATGTGAATTTTTAGAAGATATTTGACCCATCCCTCCACTTCCTCATGCAGGTCATTTATAAAAATCACAAGAGTAGGGGTCCCAGATCAGATCCCTAAGGCACACTACTGGTCACCGACTTCCATGCAGAATACGACCTGTCTACAACCACTCTTTGCCTTCTGTGGGCAGGGCAGTTCTAGATCCACAAAGCAAGGTCCCCTTGGATCCCATGCCTCCTTACTTTCTCAATAAACCTTGCATGGGGTACGTCATCAAATGCCTTGGTGAAATCCATATACACTCCATCTACTGCTCTACCTATTGTTTGTGTCTTTGGTAGTATACCAGTTCTCCTCAAACCCCTAAGGAAATGTATTATTTGTAATTGCATCAGTATGCTGGGCGCAGGATAAATCCTCAGAAATTTTGACATCCAGGAACATGAAACTGCTCACCCTTTCCACTTCTGATCCCTCGAATGAGGACTGGTGTATTTTCCTTCGACTTGCCCTTCCTGAAGCCCACAATCAGTTCCTTGGTCTTACTGACATTTAGTGTAAGGTTGTTGCTGTGACACCACTCAACCAATTGACTTATCTTGCTCCAGTATGCCTCCTCGTCACAGTCTGAAATTTTGCCAACAATAGTTGTGCCATTAGAAAATTTATGGATGGAGTTTCAGCTGTGTCTAGCTACACATTTGTGGGTGTAAAGAGAGCAGAGCAGAGCAGTGTGCTAAGCGTCCATTCTTGAGGTATGCCAGAAGATATGTACTAATGATGTAGAGGAAGGAAGTAGCTACATTGCAGCCAAGTTTATGGATGATGCAGCAGTATGATGAAAGCAAAATTGTAAAGAGCATGCAAGCAGTTTAGAGAGGGATTGATAGCTTAGTGAGTATGTAAAAAGTTGGCAAAGGGATCAATTGTGAGAAAGTTTTATTTTCACTTGAAGGAAGAATTACAAAGCAGGAGAATGGAATATAGCCATAGAGAAGGCATGCTGTAACTGTTTCAGTCACAGTTAAAGCCTGATCCCTACAATTTAGACACCCTTTTTTTTAAAGTAAGGTGTGTTAATGGAGAGAATTCAGAGAAAGTTTCATCAGGATGATGCTGGAATTTGAGGGGTTGTCATCTGAGGAAAGCTTGAACTAGCTGGGCCTGGTTGTTATTGGATTTTGGGGCAAAGAGAAATGATTTTACTGAAATAAGTATAATAACAACAGGGTAAATGCTGAGAGGATGTGTTCCCTGTTAGGAGATGCTGGGACAAGAGAGGATCAAATCCCAATGAAGGGTCTCAGTCTGAGTCTCAACTGTTCAGTTCCCTCCGTAGATGCCTCCTGACCTGCTGAGTTCTTCCAGCATTTTGTGTGTGTTGCTAGAGCACATTTTCTCTGAATAAGGGGGTACCTATTTGAGGCTAAGATGAGGAATTTCTTCCCATAAATCTACTGATTCTCACGGCTAACTGGACTATACCTCTTCCCATCCCGTTACTTGTAAAAATGCCATCACTTCTCAGTCCCTTCATCTCCGCCACACCTGCTCTTAGGATGAGGCTTTTCATTCCAGAACACTCTTTTTGGAATATTGTCAATGAAATTTTGCTGTGTAGTTGGCAGTGTTGGGTTACCTTTGTAGTATATTATGAACCAGCAGTGATATAGATTTAATTAAAAAGAACAAAATGAAGATATTTCCACAATATTTAAAACAAAAGAAATTATGCAATACACCACAGGTAAGAAAGCTATTTGTCGAGGACAGCAAAGTAATGTGTTCAGAAAACTAACAAGTAGGATTCAAACAAGAGAAAATCTGCAGATAGAATTCAACCTCAAAATTTGAGTGAATTGGAAATGTGGTCAATACAATCCTTGGGACATTCTAGCTGTAGGATGCTATCATTGAATATATTCCCAGAAGAAAGATTATTGGATTGAAAGGTGGGGGGTCCAAGATAATTGTGAATAAGTAAGTGGCAGCAATGCTAGGTTGGGCCAGCCATAATTTTACTGAGTGGTGGAAAAGTCCTGAGATTCTCTCTGGTTTACCTTCTGTTATAAGTTGCATAGAGGACAAATGCATGTGTGTCTCTGTATCTGTGGAACCAGGGTGATTTTTAACAACCTTCTTACTTGCTTTTGTTCGAGGAAGGGGAAGGCAGTTACAATGGAAGATGTTCAACACAGCAGATTTCAAGAGGGCCTACTTCAGTGCTAGAGATACTGCAGTGTAGCTTTCAGAGGTTGTTTGGAAATGCTATGTCTACCAATGACAATGTTTTTTTTCAGTCGCTGCCAAGTATTTTCTGAAAAAAAAACATGTAGTCCTTCAAATTTCCTTTGTCGTTCTTCTGAGCAATGACTGATTTGTGCTTCAGTGAACTACACACAGCAAATGGTGGCAGAAACAGGTGTACAGGGTTGAAAATATGGCAAGAATTGAATTGATGAGGGCACAGAACTTGAACATTCAGAATTTAATTTAGAGCTTTGAAAAACTACAGTGGTAATTGCTCACAAAAGCTGTCAGTAACAGTTCACATCAGTTACCTATGTGTTTGTTGGGGAGTTTCCTATGAGCAGGAAATTGAATGCTGTAACTTGGATGTGGCTTAAAGATCCACAAAACAGTGGTCTGTTGATGCACAGTGCTTTGTAAACTATGTAAAGTTTAAAAGTTTAGTGTGTGAATTTGGAATAATGGGGGAACCTTCATTACTTTAGAGAATTTGAGACAACAAATATTTAAAATTCTATCTTGTGTTTTAGTGATTAGTGCAAGTTGAAAAGATTTTGGGGAAGGCCAGTGAAATGCAGTTGGTACCATGTTGGTGCCATTTTTATCCAACGCAAGGAGCAGGAAGGGGAGTGTAATGTGATAGATATAGAGGGGCAATAGCAGCGCTGAAGGCTGCATGTGATGTGTTGACAGACTGTGGGTCATCTTGATTAACTTGAAAAGATCTTGAAGGGGGAGAGTCCAGTCATTGCTCATCATTGTTGGCACCAACTATATTTGATGCAGTAAATGAAATATAGCCTTGATGCTGGATCCATTGATCCATGCTTTTCATGTGAAATCACACACAAAAGCAATTACATTAAACAACTACTGCTCATTGGCACTGATGCCCATCATCACGAAGTGCTTTAAATGGCTGATAATGGCACATATCATCAACTCCATTCCTGGCACATTGGACACTCACCAATATACTTTCCGACAACTGCTCTACAGCAGATGCCGTAGCATCTGTCATGTCCCTGACCCTGACGCACCTAGTAAACAAGGATGCTGTTACGCTTATGGGTTTGGAAGGTGGGAGAAAGGACACTGATTATGAGTAGGCACAGTAACCATTTATTTACAGACAACCAGTAAAACACTTGACCAAACATCTTAGTCAAGCAACTCACTTTAACTACACTCAGTCACTGAACATCCAGTAACACTTCAAACTCAACAGGCGCTTTCAGTCTCCCAAGTTACGCAACTACCAAATGAAACATTCAGTGAACAGGTACGAAGTGTGCGCATGGGCCTCCTATATCTGCAGCACTTTTGCAGTAGTTCTTCAGTACTGGTTGAAACATCAGTGTGAAGATGAGCCCCTGGAGACAAAGGGAAGAGAGTAAGTCTCTCGCACTTGCTGTTTTGATCTCCCTGAAACTGGAAACTGGTGCTAAGGTGCTCAAGGCATCCGGAAACAGCTGCTGCATCCGTTGAATAGACCTATCAATGACTGGCATGGCGGAAGCAGCTGTTAACCAGCAAGTAATTAACCTTCACATTGCAGACACTAATGCTGTTTCTGGATTTCAGTTCGGCATTTACCGCTGTTGTCTCAGACCTTGCTAAACAACTGTCTCAGTTTGAGTATAGCACTGTGAAACTGGTTGTTGGACTTTCTATGAGCAGACCTCGGATGGTAAGATGTACGACTGCTCCTCCCTCTCCGTCATCCTCAACATGAGTGCCCCCAGGGCTCTGTGCTGAGCCCATTGCTGTACACTCCGCTCATGCAGGTCTGCAGGGCCAAACGCCTGAACAGTCACATAGTCAAGTCCGCTGTTGACATGGCAGTGGTGAAGCTCATCACCAACAATGATGAAACTGCTTATAGAGAGGAGGTGGAAGAGCTTGAGGTTTGGAGCCAGGCAAATAACCTTTTCCTTTTTGTCAGCTAGACAAAGGAGATGTGTTATGGACTTCAGGAGATTATGCAGCACTCACGCCTCCCCTTTACTTCGGCAGTACAGTGGAAACTGCGAGTAGTTTCAAATGCCTGGGAGTACACAACACACACCACCTCTCATGTTCCGCTGCGGTCAAGAAAGCTCATCAACACCTCTACCTTCTGAAAAGAGCTGGACTTTGCGCGTCCATAGTTGCGCCATTCTACAGGTGTGCAGTGGAGAGCATCCTGACAAGCTGCACCACTGCTTGGTACGGAAACTGCACTCTGGCGGGCAGAAAGCCCTCCAACAGGTAGTCAAAACTGCCCAACGCGTCAGTGGCACCAGCCTACCTGCGATCGAGGACGTCTACAGAAAGGTGCTGGAAAAGGGCATTAACATCCCTTTTCCAGCTACCCTGCTCGTGGACTGTTTGTCCCACACCCATCAGGGAATATGCTATGCAACATCCATGCCAGGACCGCTAGACTCCAATCAGTAA
This sequence comes from Mobula birostris, assembly GCF_030028105.1. Taxonomy (NCBI): domain Eukaryota; kingdom Metazoa; phylum Chordata; class Chondrichthyes; order Myliobatiformes; family Myliobatidae; genus Mobula; species Mobula birostris. Next base: position 32,177,051 of record NC_092386.1, read on the forward strand.
CACCTCCACCCACTAATTCCACCACTATTATTTTATGTCACTTACCTTATATACAGCCTAGCATCACTTTATGAACATATAGTTTATCTGTTTATAAGTTATTTTATATATTTACAATATATTGTTTTTTAAAATTATTATTGTGTTTTTTTGGTGCTGCATTGGATCTGGAGTAACAATTATTTCGTTCTCCTGTACACTTGCGTAAAAGAAATGACATTAAACAATCTAGAATCTTGGATGATGTTAGCAAATGTTTCAGGGTGAAATTGCAATGACTAAGAAATTATTCTGGGCATATCCATGTGCCGTTAGTCTTAGCATGCCTAACCTTCTTGTGGTGTCAGGCAGAGGTCTCATGCTCCACTTTCCTTCCTTAGTGACATTAGTTGGAGCTTTTGGGTATAATCTCTGGTCTGGTGAAATTTCATTCCTTTCTTTCTGGCATAGAATGATCCTTACTTAGATCAGAACGTAATACTTACTCTCTCTTCTGTTGGTAAGATACTTCTCTCTTTCTGGCCATCTAAATTTGTTGTATTTTTTTCTATTGCTTTTTTTATCCTTCATAGGTGGAGCTGAAACTGCAGCCAGATAAAATTTGGTCCATTCAACATTGTTTCTATTTTCATGTTCCATCCCCATGGATTGAAAAATACCATGAATTTTTAGTTCATTTCCTTAATTTTATCCTGGTCACTTGTAGAGGGACTACTATGGATTTGTGTGCTAACATCCTTCTTCTTCTTTCATAAATTTACGTCTAAATATGCTTTTCCGTCTTTGCATATTTAAATGCGTCCTTTATATTTTTCATTTCAGAACTGCATCTTGTGCCAAACTGTGTCTCCGATCCACATTGTTTGTAATCTTTTTCACTTTTTGTTCCTATTTGCTTTATTGTCCTTGGGGCGTGGATAAGATCCTGCCCACAGGAATTTGGGGAAGCCCCTTTAATAGATTTCATGATACTACTGGAGAAGGCAGTTCCCTGATTTTAAAACACCCTTTCCTATTGTGTTGGACAGAGCGGTGGAGGAGTTTAAGTGGGAATTAAATTTGATCTTTTTGTAGTGTTTTAATGACACAGAGCCAGTGTGTTATGTTTGTGATTTACAAATTATTCATTGTTAGAACAAGAACATATGGAAGATCTTTCAACTGATAGTGAAATGTTTGCTGATTTATTTATAGCATTCTTCTTAAAAAAACATAATTTTTTTAGTTTTAGGATGAAATATTTCTTTGTATGTAATGCATGTTAAACCCCATTCTTAATTAGATAAGGCGTTCTTTCATAGAGATGTCTGCTGATTTGACAGACTGAAACCTCACATAGATTCAACTCGGTTGAAAATTTTTGGTGTTATTTATAGAAAGTGAACTTTTAGAAAATCACCAGCCCTTAGTGTAAAGACATATATTTATCAGGATTTTATCGTAGAATGAATTTAATGCTTGATTGTATTTCGGGAAATTTTATCTATATTAGTGCAGGCCAAAAGCCTAACTATGGAGTGCTTTTGTGTGCAGGATTTTGTTTATATACTGTTTGGAAATGGTTAATGTATATTTAATTTGACAACTTGGATTCTTTGTCAGGTTTATATGTCAGTGTGATTAGAACTGGTGAAAGTTAAAACAATATTTTGCAGAGACAGATAATAAACAACAAAAATGCATTAATAAGGGAGTGTGAGGTTATATCGCCGAGAAGAATTTTAGACACAGCTCAATTTAAGAATGAAATCAGTCTTGGTGCTTAATTGTTGATTTGAACTGGAAGTTCCCATCGGCATCTGGTACAGAAAGGACCAAATTCCATTAATTGGAATTGGTTTCATTCCTCCTCTAATCCCTGAATAATTTAATTATTTAACCTTGCTTCAAGTTCCAGGTTTTCCTGTCATGACCCAAAAGGAGTATTGTATAGGAAGTGAAATAATCTCTTGCTCCATAACATGGAAATCATAACAGGAAGTGCCAGGTTGAATTTTCCATGCAATATAATACGACCTGGAAATAGTTGTTATTGAAATCAACTCATGGGGAATGGGGGCAGGGATGTGATTGCAATCATATAATACTGAAAACAAAGGGTCTCGGCCCGAAACGTCGACTGTACCTCTTCCTATAGATGCTGCCTGGCCTTCTGTGTTCTACCAGCATTTTGTGTGTGTTGTTTGAATTTCCAGCATCTGCAGATTTTCTCGTATTTGAGTTTTATTTCTTGATAGTTGTTTTTAATGCATTCCTCTGAAGGCTGGTCATTTGACTGACAGATGATTCCATGTTTCTGCTACCTGCAGCCTCAGGTTCTGTAAGCTTGAGTTGCGATCTTTGCTGGTTACTGTGTGCTTTTTAAATAGAGAAAAGCATAAGAAAATCAAAGTTGATCCTTTAAGTAAGGAGGCAGTGTTGAAGCGAAGCAAAGATGTTTGATATTGAAGTATTGTGTGCAATCGGACATTCAGTTGTCAGTTCATCAGATTGTTGAGAGTTATAATGAACCTGAGTTATGAAGTTAGGATTATTTTTCGCTTATACTGTGTGGGGGTACAATAAGAAATTGTGTTCCTTTTAAGAATTCCATAATTTTGAAGGTTACGACTAAACGAGCCCTCCTCCCCACCCCCACATAATTCAGTCAGAGTGCACTACAGCACAGAAACAGGCCCTTCAGCCCATCCAGTTACTTTCAAACTGTTATTTTGCCTAGTTCCATCAACCAGCACCTGGATTGTAGCCCTCCAACCCCACCCATCCCTGTACTTAACAATTAATAAAGTTAGTAATTGAACTGCATCCATCACTTCCACTAGCAAGTTGTTCCGCACTTTCACCACCCTCTGATTGATGAGATTCCGCCTCATATTCCCCTAAGCATTTTACCTATCACCCTCAATCCATGACCTTTAGTTCTAGTTTCACCAATCTCAGTGGAAAAAGCCTGTTTGCATTGATCTAACTTAACCCCTCATAATTTTGTATACCTCTATCAAATCCCCTCATTCTCCTATGCTCCAGCGAACAAAGTCCTAACTTATTCAATCTTTCCATATAACTCAGGTTGTCAAGGCCTGACAACGTCCTTGTAAGCTTTCTCTGTACTCTTTCAGTTTTCTATCTTTCCTGTAGATAGGTAGCCAGAATGGCACATAATACTCCAAATTAGGCTCACCAACATCTCACACAACTTCAACATAACATCCCAACTTCTGTACTCAATACATTGATCTATGGAGTCCATTGTGCTAAAAGCTCTCTATGACCCTATCTTCCTGTGCAGTCACTTTCAAGGAATTATGGACCTGTATTCCCAGATCCTTCTGTTCTGCCGTGCTCCTCTGCCCTGTGTAAGGCCTACCCTAGTTTGTCCTTCCACTTCACACTTGTCTGTATTAACTTCCATCTGCCATTTTTCATCTGGTCCAGGTCCTGTTGTGGCCTCTGATATCCTTCCTCACTGTCCACTACGCCCCCAATCTTTGCTGATGACAGTTATTTTGACATGGTTATGCAAAGAAAAGGTTGAAAATATCTAACCATTTCTCTGTTGTACCTACATCCCACTTCGTAGCTTGACATCTCCATTGACTCCTGAAGTCGAAGCCAGAAATCTGGACTGACTATTTCATGCACTGCAGGGAGAATGCATTGTGGGTGGGATTTTAGATGTTGGGTGGATGAAGAGCAAGAGGATAAGACGTGAGAGAATAGGACCGATCAACTGCGACAGTGGAAAAGTGTGTATGGAACTAGATGAGATAGCAGAGATACTTAATGAATACTTTGCTTCAGTATTCACTAGGGAAAAGGATCTTGGTGATTGTAGGGATGACTTACAGCAGATTGAAAAGCTTGAGCATATAGACATTAAGAAAGAGAATGTGCTGGAGCTTTTGGAAAGCATCAAGTTCGATAAGTCTCCGGGATCGGACGAGATGTACCCCAGGCTACTGTGGGAGGCAAGGGAAGAGATTGCTGAGCCTCTGGCAATGTTCTTTGCATCATCAATGGGGATGGGAGAGGTTCTGGAGGATTGGAGGGTTGCAGATGTTGTTCCCTTATTCAAGAAAGGGAGTAGAGATAGCCCTGGAAATTATAGACCAGTGAGTCTTACTTCAGTGGTTGGTAAGTTGATGGAGAAGATCCTGAGAGGCAGAATTTATGAACATTTGGAGAGGCATAATATGATTAGGAATAGTCAGCATGGCTTTGTGAAAGGCAGATCATGCCTTACGAGCCTGATTGATTTTTTTGAGGATGTGGCGAAATGCATTGATGAAGGTAGAGCTGTAGATGTAGTATATATGGATTTCAGCAAGGCATTTGATAAGGTACCCCATGCAAAGCTTATTGAGAAAGTAAGGAGGCATGGGACCAAGGGAACTTTGCTTTGTGAATCCAGAATTAGCTCGCTCACAGAATGCAAAGAGTGGTTGTAGATGGGTCATATTCTGCATGGAGGCTGGTGACCAGTGGTGTGCCTCAGGGATCTGTTCTGGGACCCCTTCTTTGTGATTTTTATAAATGACTTGGATGAGAATGTGGAGGGATGGGTTAGTAAATTTGCTGATCACACAAAGGTTGAGGGTGTTACGAATAGTGCAGTGGGCGGTCAGAGGTTACAGCGGGACATCGATAGGATGCAAAACTGGGCTGAGAAGTGGCAGATGGAGTTCAACACAGATAAGTGTGAGGTGGTTCATTTGGTAGGTCAAATATGATGGCAGAATATAGTATTAATGGTAAGACTCTTGGCAGTGTGGAGGATCAGAGGGATCTTGGGGTCTGAGTCCATCGGACACTCAAAGCTGCTGTCCTGGTTGACTCTGTGATTAAGAAAGCATACAGGTGCATTGGCCTTCATCAACTGTGGCATTGAGTTTAGGAGCCGAGAGGTAATGTTAAAGCTATATAGGACCCTGGTCAGACTCCAATTGGAGTACTGTGCTCAGTTTTGCTCACCTCACTACAGGAAGGATGTGGAAGCCATAGAAAGGGTGCAGAGGAGATTTACAAGGATGTTACCTGGATTGGGGAGCATGCCTTACGAGGATAAGTTGAATGAACTTGGCCTTTCCTCCTTGGAGCGACGGAGGGTAAGAGGTGACCTGATAGAGGTTTACAAGATGATGAGAGGCATTGATCATGTGGATAGTCAGAAGCTTTTTCCCAAGGCTGAAATGGCTAACACAAGAGGGCTCCGTTTTAAGGTGCTTGGAAGTAGGTACAGAGAGGATGTTAGGGATATGCTTTTTACACAGAGAGTGGTGAGTGTGTGGAATGGGCTGCTGGTGACAGTGGTGGAGGTGGATACGATAGGGTCTTTTAAGAGACTCCTAGATAGGTATTCGGAGCTTAGAAAAATAGAGGGTTATGAGTAACCTGAGGTAATTTCAAAGTACATGTTCAGCACAGCATTGTGGGCCAAGGGGCCTATATTGTGCTGTAGGTTTTCTATGTTTCTACTAGATGATGTCTTATCTATGCATATGTCAAATCTGTGTGGCACAATGATAAAGAAGAACAGAGGGACTACTGCAATGTCCTGGCCAATACTTAACTACCAGTTGTCATGAAAATAGATTGGCTGGTTTTTGTCACATTTTTAGATCTTGCTGTATGAAATTTACTGCTGCATTTCCTGTGCTGCTACAGTGACTGTTCTTGGAGGAGTAATTCACTGGCTACACTGGTGTGCTGTGAGCTTATGAAAAGCCACCACAGAACTGCAAGTTGTATTTTCAAAATACTTATCGTATTTGATAATCCTTGAGATGGAGAATTTGCTCTGAAAAATGTTTAGTTTTGCACTCGAGAACTGTTTAGCACGATTACAGCTCAAATCTGCAACCACAGACGTTGCAGTAAGCATCATGGTTTCAAGTTTTTTAAAAGTTTAAAAAAAACACCAGTGACCTTCAGACCTGACAGACTCTGGACTGCAGCCCACCTAGGGAGCGAGTGTTGCAGCTGGAGACTCAGGGAATGTCTCCATTGTCTCAGGAAATGTGGCTGCCAGGGAAGGTTTCAAAGAAAACTGGAGCACAGGCCCTCAGGCATCTGCCTCCCTATCGAAACTAAGTCCCTGGAAAATCAGACTGAAGATCTCAGAGTAAGACTGTAGTACCAGAGGGACATCAGGGACTATTATGTACGGTGTTTCACAGATATGTCTCATGCTTAGCATTCCACTGATATAGCACTCTATTCCGACGGCTTCACCATCCTCCGCATGGACTGGACGGCGGCATTAGGTAAAAGCAGAGGTGGCGGCACTTGCTTCATGATTTGGTATACCACCAAAGACTCAAGCCAGTTTCTACAGATGGGCTGTGGAGAGCATTCTGACTGGTTGCATCACTGCTTGGTATGGGGATTTCATTACATGAGATCGAAAAAATCTGCAGAGGTGTGTAGGCTTAGCCAGCTCAAACATGAGCACAAGTCTCTATACCATTTGAGGATTCTTCAAAAAGCAGTGCCTCCTGAAGATTACATCCATCGTTAAGGAGCCTCACCATCTCCTGCCCTCTTCGGAGAGCTACCATCAGAAAGGGGCACAGGAGCATGCAGTCGTACACTCACTGTTTTAGGAACAGCTCCTTCACTTCTTCAGATGATTTGCTGAACAGTCCATGAACATATCGTTGCTCTTTCTCTTTCACACTATTGATCTATTGATCGATTTGAACTTGCAGAGTTTTGCTTTGTCAGTGATAATAAATCTGATTCTGATTAGTAAGTTGTGCTGTAAAGTATCTGTAAGCTGATGAGGTGAACCGAAATACATTTAGCAATTTTATATTTTGTCACAATCAGTACAAAAATTGTATTACATTAGTTTTCAGATACGTGGAGTTTTATTCAGCATGGAAACAGTTCCTTTGGTCATCCGAGGTGACTATCTAAGTTAATGCTATTTACATTGGCCCATAGCTCTCTGACACTTTCCTCTTTATGTACCTGTCCAAATGCTTTTTTAAACATTGTAATTGTGCTTGCCTCTACAACCTCTTGTGGTAGTTTTCTCTGTATAACTATTGTTTGTACTTTTCCATTCCTTGTGGTGCAACCTTGCTGTTTCTTTAGCATTTGTCTGTTTCTTTTACGAGGCCAAGTTGCCAGCTCGACGCTCAACCCAGCAGGGATGGATAGTGTGCAAGGAGCCAGCTGGATTTGAACCTGGGACCACTTGCCTTGAAGTCTGGTGTGGATACCACGACACCACTGGCTGGCTCTGTATACCTATTATCCTCTTGTTAACAACTCAAATCCCTTTTAAACCTTTGTTCTCAGACCTTAAAGACTCCCCTACTGTGGGTGCAGTTATTGTTATCTGATTGTACATGTGTACAACCAAATGAAATAGTTTTCTCCAGACCCCAGTGCTCCCCCAAAATATATATTGCACATGGTGCAGTAAACAGAATATTACTACAAATAAGTTAATAAAATATAATTCAAAGTGCATGTAATGTGCAGCACGGGTAGACAGTAAACAGTAGAGTTAGCAGCTTGCTGTCCTAGTGATGAGTCCGTGGTGGTGGCAGGGTGTTCATTAGTTTCACAGTCTGAAGGAAGAAGCTGTTACCCAGTCTGGCAGTCCTAGTCCCGATGCTTCCTCCTTCCTGATGGTAGTGGGTCAAAGATTGTGAGATTGGTGGTAAGGTTCCTCAACAATGTTTCAGGCCTTTCTTATATAACACTCCTGGTGAATGTCACAAATAGGTGGGGAGGGAGACGTCAGTCATCATCTCAGTTTTTACTCTTCTCTTGCAGGGTCTTGCGGTCCAATGCCTTGGAAATTCCGTGCTACACACTGATACACAGGCAGGACACTCTGGATAGTGCTGCTGTGGAAAGTTGTTAGAATGGGGGCAGGGAGCACAACTCAATCTCTGCAGAAGGTGTAGACGCTGCTGCGCCTTCTCGACCAGTGAGGTGTTGTTTTGGGTCCAGGCTAAATTGTCCGATGATGTGCATACCAAGGAACTTTGTGCTCTTCACTCTCTCCATGGCAGAGCCTGATGTGCAATGGAGAGTGGTCAACCTGCACCTTCCTGAAGTTCACAGTCATCTCTGTATGTATGTTTATTGATAAAAATGTGCATTAGCTGTGGTAACTGTGGAGTGCACAGGTTGTTTACAATGATGATGGCACTGAATAACTCTGGATTACGTATAAATGTAAGGAGTGAAAGTGAACCATCATTCAGTTCTGATGCTTCTGCCTATCATGTGAAGTAAAAGTTCTATTGTCATGAGTTTCAGCTCACCTGTTTCATTTGCTTTTGAAAAGACATAGTATTGCTCGAAGTTGAGACTTCACCCTGATTGATTTTAAACTTATGACTATTACCCCGTAAATTGTATTTGGATCATAACCTTGTTCCTGTTCTCTTTCTCATTTTCTCCAGACTGAATTTTATTGTCTCTCTGTATCTTCAATCTCATTGACAGCCATAAAATTCAGGATGTGGGATATGTTGGAGAAAAACAGAATTCCACAGTCGACCTTCTTTGTCCGACTCTGACAATGATTTTTTTTAAAAATTGTGTGCTGAGGTAATTTCCTCAAATGCTGTGAATTTCATAATGTTCAGATGGTTGGTTAACTGGAGAATGTGACGTTTGTTGACTAAATTGAGATATGGGTCCATTGTAGTGAATGAGGATAGAAAAGACGTTGTTTGACTTAAATGGAGCTTTCTAGCCTCTTCTAGAACTCAAGGGAGTTATGTTTCACTTGTGGAATATACCCAAATTCTAGAAGAGTCAGGAAAATTCCATTTATTTAACTTAAACTTAGTCTTAATATTATTTATTGTTCTGGATATTATTTAATTAATGTTACTTGTTTTGTAATTAGACAGTATGACTTATCACATTGGTTGTTTGTCCATCTTTGTGTATAGTTTTTATTTGATGGTATTTGAGCTGTGCTTAGCTTCACATTTTTGAGTGTAAAGAAATTAGAACAGTGGGCTAATGAGCATGCACCCTTGAGGTGCAGCTATGTTGATTGTCACAGTGATGAGATATTGTCCTGATCTGTAACAAGAGAAAATCTGCAAATGCTGGAAATCAACACACAAAATGCTGGAGGAACTCTGCAGGCCAGGTAGGGTCCTGATGAAGGGTCTCGGCCCGAAACGTCGACTGTTTACTCCTTTACATAGATGCTGCCTGACATTCCTCCAGCATTTTGTGTGTGTTGCTTTGTACTGATCTGCACTCATTGTGGCTTCCCATTGAGGAAGTCAAAGATCTAGTTGCAGTGGGAGGTAGAAATGCCTAAAAAGGTAATTGGAAATGCAAGCCCCATCTTGTTTCATGCTCCACAATCTGTCCATGTTCACCATATTGTTGTGTTTAATTATTTTTAGTTGACTTCAGTGTCTTTTTTAAAATCTCCATCAATTTGTCCTGAATCAAGTGTTAATCATTCTTTGTGAGGAATTTTGCAAAGTCATAAATATTTTGAAAGGTCTGAAACATTATCTTTTTTTTCAATCCTTGGATGTAGATGACTTGTCTATTTTCAGGACCTGCTATTTCATTTTCTGGCAACATTGTATTTTGTCCTTGTTCTTGATATCATTCAAAATTTTCAAAATTTGTTCCAGTGGAAGGTATCTGGAAGGGTTTTATCTTGCGTCCTCTGTTTGCATGTCTCGCTGACTTGACTTGGCAACAGGAACCTGACAATACTCAACAAGTGTACTGAACACTAGTTACTTTGACCTGTAGTTTATTGTCATGAAAAGACTATGCTACAATGCAGAGCTGCACTGTTAGCTCTCCTCAAAGCAGGTTGTTGAAACTGGTGTGAATGGTTTGAATGTGTAGTTCACAATGATTTTGAAACTTATGTATTTATTGGTAGAATCTGATGGTTTGAACTTGAAGCAAGAATTTTCGAAAGTTTTCCATTTTTCTCCTATTCTTGCATGGCTTAATAATACTGTAGTCAATTATTACTGCAGCCATTTGCTGAGAAATTCAACAAGTAACAATATTTCCTTCAGCTTTATGCCTGTAGGGAAAATGGTATTCCCCTCCTCCACACAAACCATAAATGCTCAATTCTGTGTCATTTAAAATCCTCTTCAAAGCTGACAGGTTGTTTGTTGAGGAGAAGAGCACTTGCTGCCTTTACACAATTACCTTTGGAGGGCACATAGGCAATGTGGTGGAACGTATGACGAGGGCAAACTTAAGACCTTGCAGCCTTCGGAGTAACTTTGCTTGTCATTCCTGGAGCGGTCAGGTCATGTGAGCTCTAGGTTGGATTAGGCGGTCTGACTCTTAAATGAGATTTCTGCAAATCTCAGTACATTTTACCACAATATGGTCCCCTCTCATTCTCACCTCTATCTCTTTCCACCACCATCCACATGACTGGCTGTCGTTATTCTCCGCCTTTCACTTCACTCTCCTTTCAAGGGAAGTTGCTCACCCATCTGGCAAAGGCACTGTTTTTGGTCAGTCTTCTCCTCCTGCCAGCCCAAGGTTTTGGTATGGTTGGACCCTACCTATTATGGTCGATCACGGTCTTGGTCCTGAGGATAAATTTTTTGTTCCCGAAAAGTGAAACTGTTGATCCAGTTGCTTTTGAGGCCTTGAACTTTGCATATGGTTGAAGTCTGCACTGGATGAAAATGACTAAAGTAGCCTTGGAAACCATAATAGGTTGGTATTTGATAAATCACCATGGCAGCTAATTTAACTCACCAGTACCAGAGGAATACTGTAACTCCTTGTTATTGTGTCATGGATGGGTTCAAGGATAATTGTAATTTGTATGTTGAGGGATCTTCTGGGGCCTCCATGTGAAGGAGTTTACCTCCTTAGTTCACCACCTCCCCTGGCACCTCTGAATTGCTGTACTTCCCAAGAAGAGCACTGGTTTAAATTTCAAGCGTTTGAATGTAGCTCAAAATCGTTCCATCTAGTTGAAGCTGCTGCCACTCAGTGCAAACTGACATGACGTATAAATAGTTTTTCTGTGGGATTATTGTTCCTCCATTGTTATTTCTTGAAAGTGCTGATCCTTGCAGTGTCTGGCTTCATTATTGTAGAAGCAAATTGTATCTCTGCTGCCATCTTAAATGAAATCAGCTCGTTCAGCAAAAATTGCAGATTAGTTGTACATTTTATTCTATTCACTTTGTACGTTTTTGGTATTTTATTGCTGTATAGTTTTTAGTCATATTGTGGTGAAATGTGATGAGTTAATAAGCTGATGCACATTTCTTCAAAGAATAGTTTTTAATCCCATCTAGAGAAATCGTTTTGCACTCTGAGAACCCAGGACTAAAGCTGTTGAAAATGATGAACTTGATCAACAATAAAGAGAGTAACCATAAACAGTCCTTTTTGGCAAGTTGTTACAAGGAGTGTGCCACAGGGATTGGTTATGGGTCCTCAGTGTATTACACTTTACATAAATATTGTTGAATGTACGGAATCGATTGTTGCTAAATTTGCTGATGTCACAAAGGTGGGAAGGTCAGTAGTAAGAACATGGGAGGCTTCAGAAGGGATTTATGTTGTGAGTGAACAAAGATTTGACAAGTGGCGAAAATGTGAAACTTTTTGGCAATAAGCATGCATTATTGAGGAACACAGATGCAAAGAGAGTTGGGTGTTGTCTAGTCACTTTTTATTGTCATTTCGACCATAACTGCTGGTACAGTACACAGTAAAAACGAGACAGCATTTTTCAGGACCATGGTGCTACATGGACAATACAAAAACTACACTGAACTATGTAAATCAACACAAAACTACACTAGACTACAGACCTACCCAGGACTGCATAAAGCACATAAAACAGTACAGGCATTACAATAAATAATAAACAAGACAATAGGCACAGTAGAGGGCAGTAGGTTGGTGTCAGTCCAAGCTCTGGGTATCGAGGAGTCTGATGGCTTAGGGGAAGAAACTGTGACATAGTCTGGTCCTAAGAGCCCGAATGCTTCGGTGCCTTTTGCCAGATGGCAGGAGGGAGAACAGTTTGTATGAGGGTTGCGTGGGGTCCTTCATAATGCTGTTTGCTTTACTGATGCAGCGTGTGGTGTAAATGTCTGTAATGGCGGGCAGAGAGACCCCGATGATCTTCTCAGCTGATCTCACTATCCGCTGCAGGGTCTTGCGATCTGAGATGGTGCAATTTCTGAACCAGGCAGTGATGCAGCTGCTCAGGCTAATCTCAATACAACCTCTGTAGAATGTAGTGAGGATGGAGGGGGGGGCGGTGTGGGAGATGGACTTTTCTCAGCCTTCGCAGAAAGTAGAGACGCATGGTTTGCCAAAGGCTGGTATGCAACTACAGCAAATAATTGTGAAAGCTGATAGAATGCTCCTTTCTTGAGTGTGGTTAGATGTGTGGCTGGCGGTGGTGAGCACCTTTGATTAGCTGGGTGGTTGGAGCCAGGGTTCATGTGGATTGGGTACGGTCAGTTGTGTGGGTTGAACAGGTTATTGGGGACTTGTGCATCTGGACAAGGGGCACCATTTGGAGTGCAGCTGCATCTGGGAATGGGGATATGGGTTAGATGTGTCACCAGAACCAGGGACTGGGAACAGATCCATGGAATTGGTGACCAGAGCATAGCCAGGGTGTGGGCACGAGAAGAGTGAGAAGCCAGGAGAGAGGTAATGGATGAGGTGCCCGTGTCCCTGATCACTGGTGTGCTTTCTGAATGAACGTGGGAGCACGCTGGGCAGCACGTGTGAGATAAAATTCTGCTTACGAGTAACTTTCATTTCACAATGTGAAGTTTGGCACATGGGGGTGAATACCCCTCTGTTATTTTAACCTGGGGAATCAGACTCATTAACATTGATGATGCTGCATTGTGTAAGTTATATCAGGCAATGAATGGCTGGCTTCACATGCAAGGCACTGGCTGCAACTTATTCTGGAAAGGAGAGTGTATCCAGAGAGTGAGCTTCTCCATTGAGAATGAGTGAGTCAAGTGACTTAGTGTTTCCTGAGGAATTAGTAAATGCTTTGTGCCCCTTTGACTCACTGAAGGGTCATGGTTCGAAATGGCAACTGTTCTCTTTACTCCAAAGGTGCTGCCTGGCCTCCTGAACTCTTCCAGCATTTTGTGTTTTACTTATCTAAGCATTACCTCATTGGACAAGCGAGGAAACATGTTCACATTACTCCCACTGTGATGGGTGCTAAGAGCTCCTGGGCAGACTACCACTTACTCTGCTCTGTTATCTTGATCAATGTACCACAACATATCAGTACCAACAATGTTGTTCCCATAAGAAGATCAAAGTCAAAGCCCTTATGTATCCAATAAGAGCAGCTCTTCTCTAGATAATGCCCTTTAGACAACCTGATGACTCATAGTCTAAATGAGTGACTAAATGTTCATGGGTTATGGGCTCCTTCGAAGTGGCTGATGTGCACCTGGGAAAACACTCTTGATTTCTCAAACGAAAAGAGCTGTGGCTGATTTAGTAAAGTAAGGAGGGAATTTAGCCCAAATGTAGGGTGCTTCTGGGTTGAAGGCTCCACCTCCCTTGAGGAAGCAGTTGTGTCGGCATCTGATGGTAGAGGGCAGCAGAAAATCTGGGATCTAAAACAAAACTGGTGGGTCAGGAGGCTTAGCAACTGGTGGGTTAACGTGTACAGGATTCTCAGCACTAAAAGGCCATCTGTGGCAGCCACGCCCAAAGCCCCACGTTAGTGATATCTGAACTGGGGATGAACTCATTGGGGGCAGAAAGCCATTCAATGGTCACCAGAGGACTGAAAACCTCCTTAACCATAACCTAGTAAATGATCTTGCCTCCATCATACTGCAGCCTATCCAGACTGTTCTTGATAAAGGATGTCATAATCCAACTCAAATATGGCATGGCTTTGGGAGCAGTTGGTATCCCCACCAAAATCCTTGATCTGGGCTTTGAAGTGCTTCGGTCACGAATCAACATTATCATCTTCCACATCTGGACAGAGGAGACCACAAAGACACTGCAATTGTGACTATCTTCAAGATGCAGACATTAGATTATGATAACTATAGATGAGTCTTCTTACTACCTGCACAGGGAAAGTCATTTCAAGAGTTTTTTTTTAACTGCCTCATCTCTGCGGCTGAAGGGCTGCTGCTCAAATCTCAGTGTGGATTTGGTTTGTCCAGGGGTACAGGGAGTATAATCTTCATTGCACGGCAACTCCAAGAAAAATGCAGGAAATGGAAACAACCTTGGCCTTTTGTGACCTGAATAAAGCTTTTGAATCCATTAGAAAGGAACAACTATAGAAACCTTCCTGAAGTTCAGCAGCCTGTAGAAATGCATCCTCCTCTTATCATTACAACATAATTGGATGCAGGCTGAAATATTAACCAGCAGGTTAACAACAGAGCCATTCTCAGTGAAGGCTGTTGTCACATGTTGGCTGCTTCAGAAATGGAACACTTTGCTCGATCTTTCTTGCTGCAGTGTTGCACCTCACCTCCAGAGCTACAAGATTATACTTCAGTTATGTTGGATAGTAGTGAGATTACATTTTGTCATAGTATGTACAGTATTGGTCTCTTTATTTAGAAAGGAGGTTGGAAGTAATTCAGAGAAGATCTGTTATTCTAATACCTGGTTGCCTTATGGTTATTTTAAGCTTGTATCAATTAGAAATTAGAAGCTTGAGATTGGACAATTTGAAGCATATGATATCCTGAGGAGTTGTGACAGAGCATTTGTAGAGTAGATGTTTCCTCTCGGTGACTCCAGAATTAGGGGTTCACTGTTCATAATCAGTGGTCATCAATTTACGATGGAGATGAGGTTTCAAATTTCTGAATCTTCTTGCCAAAAGAACAGTTTCTAAATATGCTTAAGGCAGAGATAGTAAATCTCTGATAAGAGATGAAGAAATATTGTGTTTCGGCAGGGATGTGGAATTGAGGTTACAATATGTTGGTTTGGAATCCCATTTGAACATGGAAATGTGTGCTTTTGTTGCAAATTCAAATGATCACAGATTTGCTCTCAATACTCCAGCAGTTGATGGTGTGTTCAAGAAAATATGTCCTTTGTATTTGCAAACTGTGCAGTACAGTTCTTTAGGTTTGCATACACTTGCCTTGATACTATAGGATTTTGTGAATAAAACATGTGATAATCATTTTATGTGCGTAACAAAAGCTGCTGCCCTTTACTTCCATTACCAACAAAACCAAAAGTCGTCGCCTTACAGTGACATTATTACATCAGACACCATCTCTTAAGGTGAACACAACTTGATGACTGTGTCTGTGAATTATGTGGAACAGTATCTATTATGAACAATATGTGTCATGTGTCATCCATTCCATTACTCTACAATGCTGCAATAGATTTGACAGAATGCATTTTTGTTTCTGGTCTCCTGGTTCCTTTTTAACTCTTATTCTCATGTTTCTTCGTATTGTTTAGTTCTGATGGAAGTAGCTCCTTCAGTTAACCTTGGCATACTGTAAGTTCAAAGCTCATTTACAGAACTTTTATATGCATGCCATTAACACCCCCACTGCATTCCTTTCAATATGAATTACATACAGTACTCTGAGTTTGGTTTGAAATTTAAGCATGCTTGTTAACTTTTTTTTGTACTTATGGCATGTTCCACACTTTTCTAAAACTTAAATCTGGTAAATAAATTATGATCAGATTCGCTGCTGTATCTTTCTGTCCTTCAGTTTTGGAACATGCTCGCAAATCATTACATGAAATGAAAATCTAAATGCGACTTGCAATTTTAATTTGATACTGAGTAATGGACCGGCCAGTGCTGCAGAGGCATCAGCACTGGACTTCGAGGCGGATGGTCCTGAGTTTGAATCCAGCCAGGTCCCAACCTGGGCAGCAGCAGTATCTGCCCGGAAGAAAGACCTGGCAATCTACTTCCATGAAAACCCTATGGACAACTACGGGAAACCCATGATTCGATGATGACTTGACGAAACTCAACAACAACAGCAATGAAATACTGTCTAGTATTGTCATTTTGCAAGGGATGTAGGTAGGAATTGAGCTTTCAGTGATCTTGATGCGCAAATTTACTTGCATTTCATAGTCATACTTTATTGATCCCGGGGGAAATTGGTTTTCGTTACAGTTGCACCATAAATAATAGTAATAGAACCATAAATAGTTAAATAGTAATATGTAAATTATGCCAGTAAATTATGAAATAAGTCCAGGACCAGCCTATCGGCTCAGGGTGTCTGACCCTCCAAGGGAGGAGTTGTAAAGTTTGATGGCCACAGGCAGGAATGACTTCCTATGACGCTCTGTGCTGCATCTTGGAGGAATGAGTCTCTGGCTGAATGTACTCCTGTGCCCACCCAGTACATTATGTAGTGGATGGGAGACATTGACCAAGATAGCATGCAACTTAGACAGCATCCTCTTTTCAGACACCACCGTGAGAGAGTCCAGTTCCATCCCCACAACATCACTGGCCTTACGAATGACCCTACAACATCACTGGCCTTACGAATGAGCACATTTTATGTGCTGAGTAAGAAAAGATTCAATTTTGAGATACATTTTCATAGCTTGAAGTCAGTAGGACCAAGGAGTTGATGTGGTATGATGGAGGGTGTAGTACTATAGAAAGAATGCAGAAGTAAAAGAAAATTGAGGAATGAAACTTGATTGGCTTGCATTCATTCCATTTGACCAAAAATAAAAATCAACCGTCTGAATTAATAAACATGTATTTTTAATTCACTGCAGTGATTACTGTAGTGAGCGCACCTAATTCATTTGGAGAAAGTCTCGATGCTCAATAAAACAATTATTTTGTCGTCTTCTTGTGTCTGCATGTTTCTGGGTAGCTGTCAACAGCAAAATGATTCCCCATTATGTACAGCAAGGGATATTTTCCCTCTTCCCTCAAATATATATGCGTAAGGAATTTCTTTTTTGTAGGCAATCCCTGGAGGTTGATTGCTTCGTTTATATGCTGAATCACCCATACGATGTCAGCTGTACCTCATTTTGAAGTACTCTTGTGGCTGAGTCAGAAAGTTTGCACTTTTGGTCCAGCTTCATAGGCACGAGCTCATAAATCTAGGCTGATGATCCAGTGCAAGTCTGAGGCAGTGCTTTACTGTCGGAGGAGCTGTCTTTTGGATGTGCTGCCTTTCTGATAAGTAGGATTAAGCAGAGGCCACATTTTCTCTTACTTTATTGTAACAGATCCCCAACGTTATTTTGAAGGACACGGGGAGTTATTTCTGGCAGCATTTCACCAACATCATCACGTTACTGTTTGTGGAAACTTTTCTTCTACCACAGTTCTCCCATTACAAAAGGCAGCATTTCAGAAGTATTAGCTGAAAAATTCTTTGGAACATTGAGCTATTAAAGGTGCTGAATTAATTACATTATTCTATTTCATTCCCCTGGGTTCCCTCATCCTCCTTCGCCTCTCAATCCCTCCACCTCATCATGAGAATCTGTCCATTATGGATTACTGTATCTCCTTGAACCTTGGTGCTACAGTTGAAGGAAGCCTAGGCCTGTCAGTTTGGTAATTGTGCTCAGTTTTACAGCATTTGATGTGACTTGTCTGAAGAGAGGGCATATTAAGGTAGAGGGCTGTGCAGGTGGAGATGGTTGTGGGAAATGTTTTTAATTTGATTATATCAATCAAATGAGTGTTGAGTGAGTAGGCAGGTCAGAGAGCGAAGGGAAAGTGAGTTGGCAACACTATCATCCATCATTACGGAGGGAATGTGTATTAGATTGAGCAGTTTGTGACCTGTAAATTTAAAAAAAGAGTGTATGTGTGTGTGAATGTTCTTTGTAATTATATCAGTAAGGCCATTTGGTAATGGGCTGGGAATTGGTCTGCTCTACAGTGACACCTAGTGACTATAGTTTCTGACTACATTACACATGGTGAGAAACCATTTTTTACAACTCCCAGTAAATCACCTGCCCTTATTCCAACAGTTTACAGAGTTCTTAACCTAAAAGCACCAAATACAGGACCTCCAGAGAAATACTTGCAAACTATCTACATGCAGACACCATTAAAGAGGCACTTTGCGCCTCAGTAATAATTTTAATAGGGTGTATGTTACATCAACTTGATTATGTCTGAAAGTACAGTCGACGTTTCGGGCCGACTGTACCTCTTCCTATAGATGCTGCCTGGCCTGCTGCGTTCACCAGCATTTTTTAATGTGTGTTGCTTGAATTTCCAGCATCTGCAGATTTCCTCGTGTTTATGTCTGAAAGTGTTTAGATGGAAAATCAAGGCCAATGACAGTGCACAAATAATTCAGTATCCATGTTAAGCTCAGGCATGTTGTCTATTGCTCACAATGGAATTTTGAATTCCAGAAATCTATGTTTATAATAGAAAATGATGCAATTTGTGTCTCAGTAATGAAATGTTTGGGCCTATGATGGCACTGGAGCAGCTGTAGGCAAACATTCATGTAAACATTAATCAGTCTCTCATGGTGTTGCTTCATTATACATGAGAACACTTGGAGAATCCCATGAAGTGGCCTGGCACAGAAAGTGGAGCTGCTCCTCACATCCGGGTTCAGTCTGGATCTTCACTGCTGCCTTCTTCCTGTGACCATCTGGCACTCAGCACTCTGATTTCCTCACACTTCTCAAAGACATTGGGTTTCATAAGTTTATTGGCCACTGGAAATGATCATTTCACGTGTAGATGGGTGATAGAACCTAGAATGGGAATAGTCGGAGAATAAAATTGTGGTATTATAGCATTCGTTTAAGTGAGTGCTTTATAGCAGGTGGGCCGAAGGACAAGCTTTATAACTGTATGACGCTGAAAGGAGCTGTATTCAAATGAAGCAGTATATCTAGGGAATAAATTAAAGGAGGTTGGAGAAAGAAAAAGTGCAAGTCTAATGTCTTTTTCAAAATCAAATTAGAGTTTATTGCCTTATGCATGAGTACATGTATGCACAGGTGCAATGAAAAATTTGCAGCAACATCAGAAACACAGTGTATTACATAAGCAGCACTCACAAGAGAAAGATAAATCTAAATTAAATTAAGCACAAATTTTTAAAAGGATGCAACTGGAACAAAAAAAACATTGTAGTGCAAAATGATTAAAGTGGTTATTGTTATATTATAGTGATTAGGGCTGTGCTGGTTAGTTTAAGAACTGAATAGATAAAGGGAAGTAACTATAATTGACTGGAGTGGTATTGGGACTTCAGACTTCTGTACCTCCCGCCCACTGGTAGCTGTGAGAAGATTGATGGGGATCTGTGATGGATGTTGCTTCCTTGAGATAGCACCTCCATGCTCCCACCGATCGGGTTAGATGTGTCTGTGATGTTTGGTTAACTAAGTTGGTGAGTGAAAATTTTCTGAGGTTTTTCTCGTAGCATTAAGTCCATTGTCATAAAAGGAAATAAATATAAGGTAAGCTAATTTAATTATGTGCTGAGCAGAAATGAATACAAATCTTAAACCTGGGAGACAGGGACCAGAGAAACGATTGGCAACAACATCTCCTCCTCCTTGCTTACCATCAACACAGAATCACCTGTAGGTCACGTGGATAGTCCTCACTGTATTCCCTGTACACACATGACTGTGTCTAAACATGGCTCCAATGCTGATGAACCACAGGTGCTAGTGAGTCTGCCTACATGAGAAGCAGAATCAGCTGGCGGAGACAGCTCTCCCTTGCTCTAAACAACGTTTATGCATGCTCCAAAGCATGCAACACAGCGCCAGCCTCAAAAGCTAACCCCGTCCCACGTGAGCAGCCATTGGCTGTAACAGCAGCGGAAACGAGAAGGACTCCACAAAGAGTCAACCCCTGTAAGGCAGCCGGGCCTGACAACATCCCTGGCCGAGTACTCGGGGAGTGTGCACACCAGCTCACTGATATCTTCAAAAAGATCTTCAACACTTTGCTCATCGAGGCTGTGGCCCCCACCTGCTTCAAATCAGCCGCCATCATCCCTGTACCAAAGAACTCTACACCTTCAGAAGTAAATGACTACCGTCCGGGTGGCACTGACACCAATCATTGTGCAGTGCTCTAAATGGCTGGTTATGGCCCAGATCAAAAACTCCATTCCTTCCACTCTGGACACTCACTAATATGCTAACCAACAGAACCATTCAACGACAGATGCCATAGCATCTGTCATGCACCTGGCCCTGCCACAGCTGGAAAACAAGGACACTCATGTCAGAATGCTGTTTCTGGAATTTCAGTTCAGCACTCAACACTGTTGTCCCACAGACCTTGTTGAACATTGATCGTGTGGATAGCCAGAGGCTTTTTCCTAGGGCTGAAATGGCTAACACGAGGGGGCATGGTTTTAGGGTGCTTAGACATAGGTACTGAGGGGATGTCAGGGGGAGGTTTTTTCACACAGAGAGTGGTGGGTGCGTGGAATGCTCTGCTGGTGGAAGTGGATACAATAGAGTTTTTAAAGAACCTCTTAGATAGGTACATGGAGCTTAGAAAAATAGAGGGCTATGTGCTAGGGAAATTCTAGGCAGTCTCCAGAGTAGGTTACATGGTCAGCACAACATTGTGGGCCAAAGGGCCTGTAATGTGCTGTAAATTTGAATGTTCCAACAAACGCCTACTCCTCGGTCTAAATACACCACTGTACAACTGGGTGTTGAACTTGCTAATCAACAGACCTGAGATGGTCAGGATGCCCAACTGCTCCTCCCTCCCCATCATCCTCTACCTGGGTAACCCATTGCTGTACACAGCTCACACTTCACTGCATGGCCAAACACCTGAATAATCACATTGTCAAGTTCGCCAATGACACGACAATGGTGGACTCATCATCAACAATGATGATATGGCTGATTGAGAGGAGGTGGAAGAGCTCGAGGCCTGATGCCAGGCAAATAACCTCTTCCTCAGTGTCAACAAGATGGTTATCTAATTCAGGAGAACTCCCAGCACTTACACCACTCTATATCATTGGCACAGCAGTGGAAACTGTGAGCAGTTTCAAACTTCTGGGAGTACACATCTAACCCAACCTCTCATAATCCCAGAACACAATAAGGAAAGTTTAGCGATGCCTCTACTTTCTGAGGAGGCTGAAGAGAGCTGGACTATGCACATCTATACTCAAGTCATCCAACAGGTGTACAGAAACTGCGCTACGGTGAATGGGAAAGCTCTACAACAAAAAGTCAAAACTGCCCAATGCGTCGCTGGCACCAGCCTACCTGCCATTAGGGACATATTAAAGTTCAAAGTAAAGCTTGTTATCAGAGTACATACACGTCACCACATACAACCCTGAGATTCTTTTTCCTGTGGCATACTTAGCAAATCTATAGTAACTGTAAGCAGCATCAATGAACAGCAAATGTGTAAATGCAAATGTAAATAAATAGCAATAAATAATGACAGCATGAAATAACAAGGTGGAGAGTCCTGAAAGTGAAACCATTAATTGTGGGAACATCTCAATAGAGGAGTGTAGTTATCCTCTTTTGTTCAAGAGCCTGATGGTTGAGGGGTAGTAGCTGTTCTTGAACCTGGTGGTTTGAGTCCTGAGGCACCTGTATCTTCTACCTGATGGTAGCAACAAGAAATGAGCATGGCCTGGGTGGTGATGATCTTTGCATGCTGCTTTTCTATGGCAACGTTTCATGTAAATGCGCTCAGTGTTTCAGCGGACTTTACCCATGATGTTCTGGGTTGAATCCACTAAATTTGTAGGATTTTCCGCTCAAAGGCATTGGTGTTCCCATACCAGACTGCAATGCAGCCAGTTGGTACACTTGCCACCACACATCTAGGGAAGTTTGCCAAGGCCTTTGATGTGATGCCAAATCTCCACAGGCTCCATGAGGAAGTAGAGATGCTATGATGTTTTCTTTACAATTATATTTACAGTGCCTATAAAAGGTAATCACCCCCTTTGGAAATTTTCATGTTTTATTGTTTTAGGACATTGAGTCACTGTGGATTTACTTTGGCTTTTGTTTTACACTGATCGACAGAAAAGACTCTTTCGGGTCAAAGTGAAAACAAATTTCTGCAAATTGGTCAAAATTTATTACAATTATTAAACACGAAATCATTGATTGCATAATTACTCACTCCCTTCAAGTCAGTATTTAGTAGATGCACCTTTGGCCACAATTACAGCCTTGAGTCTGTGTGGATCGGTCTCTAACAGCTTTGCACATCTGAACACTGCAATTTTTCCCCATTCTTCTTTACAAAATTGCTCAAGCTCTGTCAGATTGCATGAGGATCGTGTGTCACAGCCCTTTTCAAGTCCAGCAACAAATTCTCAATTGGATTGAGGTCTGGACTCTGACTTGGCCACTCCAGGACATTAATTTTGCTGTGTTTAAGCTATTCCTGTGTAGCTTTGGCTTTATGCTTGTCATTGTTCTTCCAAGTCGCAGTTGTTTTGTAGAGTGCATCAGATTTTCCTCCAGGATTTCCCTTCATTTTACCCTCTACCTTCACAAGCCTTCCAGGGCCTGCTACAATGAAGTATCCCCACAGCATGATGCAGCCACCACCATGCTTCATGGTGGGGATGGTGTGTCTTTTGATGATATGTAGTGCCAAATATAGCGTTTAGTCTGTTGGCCAAAAAGCTCAATTTTGGTCTCATTAGACCATAGAACCTTCTAGCTGACATCAGAATCTCCCACACGTTGTCTGGCAAACTCTGGGAGAGATTTCATGAGAGTTTTTTTTCAACAGTGGCTTTCTCTTTGCCATTCTCCCATAAAGCTGCGACTGGTGAAGCATCTGGGCAAGAGTTGTATGTGCAGTCTCTCCCATTTCAGCTTGTAACTCCTCCAGAGTTGTCATGGGTCTCTTGGTGGCCTTCCTCACTAGTTTCCTTCTTGCACAGTCAGTCAGTTTTTGGGGACAGTCTGCTCTAGGCAGATTTACAGCTGTGCCATATTCTTTCCATTCCTTGAAAGTTGACTAACTGTACTCAAAGGGATGCTCAGTGACTTGGAAATATTCTTGTGTGCATCTCCTGACTTGTACTTTTCAGTAACCTTTTTGTGGAGTTGCTTGGAGTGTTCTTTTGTCTTCATGATGTAGTTTTTGCCAGGATACTGACTCAGCAGCGGTTGGACCTTCCAGCTACAGGTGTATTTTTACTACAATAAATTGAAACACCTTGACTGCACACGGTAATCTCCATTAACTAATTATGTGACTTCTGGAACCAATTGGCTGCACTAGTGATGATTTGGTGTGTCATATTAAAGGGGGTGAATACTAATGCAATCAATTATTTTGCGTTTTATATTTGTGATTAATTTAGATCCCTTTGTGGAGATCTGTTTTCACTTTGACACGAAAGTCTTTTTCTGTTGATCAGTGTCAAAAAAAGCCAAATTAAATCCACTGTGAATCAATGTTGTAAAACAATAAAACATGAAAACTTCCAAGGGGGGAGGGTTGAATACTTTTTATAAGCATTGTATATGATGGGTCCAGGACAGGACGGGTCCTCTGAATCAGTGACATACAGTATATACAGAAAGGTGCCGGCAAAGGGCTAGTAACATCACAAAGGATCACACCCACCCTACTCATGGACTGTTCATCTGACACCTCTTGGTTCTGGGACAGGAAGGGGGGAAATGTAGCTTCACAAAGTGTAGCGCAGGTAAACAATTTTGAAATGCAAGGTAAGTTTGAGACCTTTCTTGAATTTCATTGTAAGTGTTAGAAGATTCAAGTGAATTTATTTAGTATTTTTTTTAATGTAAATCAGCTCAATTTTGCTGGGAACCTTATTTTGACCTTAAGATTCCTACGGTCCTTGAAGCTGGAAAGATTGCATAGCTGATTTACTAGTTTGTTGCCGGATTTCAAGTGACAGGTTTATTTGAGCAGGGTGGGAAGTTTTTCATAGAAATATAGAAGAATGAGTGATCTTATGGTGCCGTAAAGAATTATGAGGGACATAGAAAGGATGAATGTACATAGTCTTTTTTTAATCCTCCCAGGTTTAGGGTAAGAGGGGAGAGATTTAATGAAAGTCTAGAAGGCGTTTGGTATTTAAAATGATCTGCTGGAGCAGGTGGCTGAAGGAAGTGCTTTAGCATTAAAAGTTACTTGGATGGTTCATGGATAGGAAAAGTTTAGAGGTGTATGGGCCAAGGGCGCAGCCTGGAAGGCGAACATGCCTTCAGGGTTGTGAATTTTTGTGGCTGTGGAGACGTGCTGATTCTGGGCTGGTGCCCCTGAATGAAGCGTTGGGGGAGAACATGGAACATCGGGAGCAGAGGGTTGGCTGCTGGAGATTGTGTGTCCAGAGAGCTGCGTCTTTCTGTGGCCGACTCTCTGGGCGCAGAGCTTGGAAAAAGCGATGCAACAGACTTTTAACATCATAAATCAGCAAGTTGTTTGTTATGTCTTCCCTCTCGCTGTGAAATGGGGCACCTCTTTTTCCCCTATTCGGGGGAGAGAGGGAGAGCCTGTGGTATGTTGAATTACCGGGTGAATGAGTAGTTTTTGGGGTACTGCAAGTCTGTGTCTTAATTGATGCTTTGCTGCAAGCTTGAGTGCTCAGTGGAGGGTGCTGATGCTTTCTTGCTAGTGAGGGAGGCCGTTGCTTTGCTGCTGCTTGTGCGTGGGAGGGGGAGCTGGGGTTCTAACGTTTAACTGTCATTCAGTTTCTGAAGAAAAAGAATTTCAGGATGTATTTTGTACACCTTTCTCTGACATTAAATGTACCTATTGAAATCTGTTGAAACATGGACAAATGGGATTAGCTTAGATGGGAATCTTGGTCAGTATTTACCAGATGGATTGAAGGGCCCTTTTCCCTGCTGTCTTACTCTGACTCTAACTTTATAATCTATCAATTGCCTTTGAAGGATTTCATTGCGACAATGGAACATCAGAGATAAAAGCAGAACTATACTATTAAGTCCTTCTTACCTGTTCTGCCATTAAATATACAAATAGCTATTCTCTTGTTGACTTTGTTACCACTTGCCTGAACTAATCGCACATACTTTGATGGTAGTAATTTGTTGTTGTCAGTGAAAGCTTTTGTATGTGTGCCATCCAGGGAGATAAAACTATAATTACATAAAAAAGTGATAAAAAGAAAATAAAATGCAGAATGTAGTGTTTCAGCTAAAGAGAAAGAGCAGTGCAGATAAACAACATATAGTGCAAAGGCCACAGCTAAGTAGAAATCACCTTAATGGACAAATATATATTGATTTCTGCCTCAAATGTTCTCCGTCGCCAAGTCTGCATAGCCGTGGCAGAACATTCCAGCGACCACTGCTCTCTGAGTGAGTGAATTTGTTTTTATTATCCCTATCTTGAAGCCAGCTTCAGAGCTTGACTTGTTTGGAGGGAGAAGCGGAATGAAGTGTCTGTACATTATTGGTTCAGGTGTGAAATTTAAAAAAAACTATGCTGGAAGTAGCAGATCACGCGCATCTATGGGGAGGTGTGGAGAGTTAACATTTCTGGTTGATGTCTTAATAATTGGTGGTGTATTGTTCAATCAAACAAAAATCACCAACGTAACTCTTATTTTAAGCCAGGGATGCTAAACTTGGCCATAGGCTGATTTTGACTTCTCAGTCTTCTAATGAAACCCAGAGCCAGGTCTTTGATGTTCTTCTGTGTGCAAGACACAAGACATCTTCAGCAGCAGAGGTTACAAAGGGAAAGACACTTTCTGTATTTCTGTATTGCCCTGACATGGAAATAAAATCTAAAATGCTGCTTGAAGATTGGCTCTTCACTCAACCCTGGAACATCCGGGCAGCGAAGGTGCATATATCACAATGCTCTCACTGACTACAGCTCTGCATTCAACACTATCATCCCGACAAATCTAATCAATAAGCTCCAAAACCGAGGCCTCAATACCTCTTTATGCAACTGGATCCTTGATTTCCTCACTTGCAGGCCCTAGTCAGTTTGCTTTAGGAACAACATCTCCACAATCGCCATCAGCATACGTGCACCACAAGGCTGTATGCTTGGCCCCCTGCTCTACTCGCTTTATACTTATGATTGTGAGGCTAAGTACAGCTGCAATGCCATACTTAAGTTGACGACGTTACTGTCTTTGGTCGAATGAAAGGCAGTGATGAATCAGCATATAGGAAGGAGATTGAAAATCTAGCTGAACGGTGTCACAACAATAACCTATTAATCAATGTCAGCAAAACCAAAGAACTGTTTATTGGTTACAGGAGGAGGAAAGTGGAGGTCCACGAGCCAGTTCTCATCAGGAAATTGGAGATGGAGAGGGTCAGTAACTTTAAACTTCTTGGCATTATCATTTCAGAAGATCTGTTCTGGGTCCAGCACATAGTGCCATTGCAAAGAAGGCTTGGCAGTACTTCTACTTCCTTTTAAAATTTTCAAAGATTTGGCATGTTATTTAAAACTTTGACAAACTTCTGCGGATGTGTGGTGGAGAGTAGATTGACTGACTGCATCAAGCCTGGGCTGGAAGTACCAATTCTCTTGGACAGAAAAGCCGATGAAAAGCAGTGGACACAGCGCAGTCCATCTTGGCTAAAGCCTTCCTCATCATTGAGCACATCTACAAAGAGCGCTATTGCAGGAAAGAAGCATCCATCATCAAGGAGACCCACCGTCTCTTCTCGCTGCTGTCATCAGGAAAGAGTCATAGGAGCATTAGGGCCCACATCACCTGGTTCAGGAACAATTATTACTGCTCAACCAACAGGTTCTGAACCAGAGGAGTTAACTCCACTCACTCCAATACTGAATTGATTCCACAACCTATGGAATTACTTTCAAGGACTCTGCAATTGAGGTTCTCATTATTTATTATGACTACTTGGTTAATTTTTTTCTCTCTTTTTTGTAGTTTCACAACTTGTACAGTGGTTGCTTGACCTCCTTTGTGTGCAGCTTTTCATTGCTTCTGCTGTGTTTCTTAGTATTTACTGTGACTGTCTGCAAGAAAATGAATCTCAGGGTAGTATGTGGTGACATATATGTACTTTGGTAAAAATTATTTTGAACTTTGATTTGTGAAGCTGCCTGTAGATAGGTTCTCTGAACCACCAAAGGCCACACTTCAGAAGTAATGCTATAAAGCATGCATGGTCTGTTCTAATTTGGTAGTGACGAGAGTGCCTATTTCTGCCTAGATTTATCAGTAATTTTTTACATGTTAGTACTGTATCCAACTACTTTGACAGGTTTGCACTATTTGCCAAATGTGGTTGTATGGAACAGCCAAAATTTGATGTTTCCCTTTACTGTATACAAGGTGCTTCCATACTGTGCTTCAGTATCTTGCTTTACATAACCCTTGTGGTTTCTAAATAGACAGGAGTTCTATACAGTCCTATAATTTAAGACCAAAATAATGTTGTTTGCACAGATGCTTGCCCATGGAATGTCAGCATTATTAACATTCATGTTATGTAGGTGTAGCAGGGTAAATTTAACAACGCTTTTAGTTCTTGAGCAAAGGAAATGAAATCAGTTTTATATTTAGAACTTTATGTTAAACTGTCCTTATCAGAATCAGCATCAGGTTTAATATCACCGGTATATTTCATGAAATTTGCCAACTATATGGCAGCAGTACAATGTAATACATGATAAAAAAAAATTTTAAGAACTGAATTACAGTGTGTGAGTGTGTGTGTATGTGTGTGTAAAAAAGTAAGTATCAACTTTATTCTCTTCTAAATAGATAAGTTGAAATAAATAAGTGCAAAAAACAACAACTAAAAAAAAGTAGTGAGGTAGTATTCATGGGTTCAGTGTCCATTTAGGAATCGTACGGCAGAGGGAAAGAAACTGTTCCTGAATTGTTGAGTGTGCACTTTCAGGCTTTTGTATCTCCTCCCCGATGGTAACAATGAAAAGAGGGCATGCCTTGTGTGGTGGGGGTCCTTAATGATAGATGCTGCCTTCCTCAGGCATGCTTCTTAAAGATGTCTTGGGTACTTACTACTTAAATGAATCTTGAAATTAATTGAGGCAGATGTATAATTAGCTACACGCACAAAAAAAGGACTACCTGACAAAAGGTCTCGGTCCGAAACGTCGACTGTACCTCTTCCTATAGATGCTGCCTGGCCTGCTGCATTCGCCAACATTTTTTGTGTGTGTTGCTTGAATTTCCAGCATCTGCAGATTTCCTCATGTTTGCGTTTTTATATAATTAGCTAATTATGTTAATTTGTCTTTTTCTGTGTTTATGAACATACTTTTTCACAAACTGCATTTATTTTTAGTGCACAACTGAATAAACTGATTTCAGATTCAGACTTACTTTTCGCACGTACATCGAAACACAGTGAAATGTGTCATTTGTGTAAACAACCTACACACCTAGGGATGTGTTGTGGGCAGCACACAAGTATTGCCATACGTTCTGGCGCCAAGTCCAGCCTTTTCCTGAAACCTATCTGCTCGCAGCACTTTTACCAAGATTGTTCCACAGGAAAATGCAGTGAACAATCCTGGAAACTCAATGTGATGATATCTGATCCAGAAGAATGAATCATTTATGAACTATTCCTGTCAATGCTAAAATTTTCTGACTTGGATCCAACTCGCCAAGAATGTATAGTTATTTCTAAGCTAAATTGCATTTCCCATTCTGAAATCCCTGCATCAAATCTGAAATTCCTGTTCAAATGTGAATGCAGAAAATTTATTTAAAAGAAAAACAGAAAAAATATTTTTTATTAACCATAAACATCATGAAACCCCACTTACTGCATTTGGAGGATAGCTTACTATCTCTTGTTAGTTTTCTAATTGGCAGGGAGCCTATAATCAAAGAGCAGGACTTGGCCCAAACATTGATTGCTGTTCGATAACCTTGGGGAAGTAATAACGATGGATGCTAGTATCTTGCTCTGTGCAGAATATGATAAGTTGTAGAAGTTTCTTATTGTCGAGCACAGTAC
Organism: Mobula birostris; assembly: GCF_030028105.1. Classification (NCBI taxonomy): domain Eukaryota; kingdom Metazoa; phylum Chordata; class Chondrichthyes; order Myliobatiformes; family Myliobatidae; genus Mobula; species Mobula birostris. Next base: position 32,206,001 of record NC_092386.1, read on the forward strand.
TCTATGTTGTGATTGTTGAAATGACTATTCACCAAGCAGGGAAATTTGTATTTTCCTTTTCACATTGATTGTAATTGAGTTTATTTTGCAGAAACAGGAAATTCTCCTGGTGGTCATGCCTTTGGTAGCGAAGAATTGGTCTGATTCCAGTTGATCTAGGCTTGGATGCATCATTTTGTTGCACCCTTGGTTCGTAACTCTGAGGGTTCTGCAATTACTCGGATGGAGTTAGCGTACAGGGCTCACAGAGCTTGCAAGGTCTCTCACTGAGGCTGACTCGAGGAGCGAGGAGTGCAGGTGCGAGGTGGATTTGGAGACAGGTCGAAGCATGTTCAGGGAGAAATGGTCAGGACAAGGCCAAGATGGAGTTGGGGTGTGTGAAGTGAAGGAAAGTTGGATCAGATGAGTTTTGGAGCCCGTTCACCTGAACCGATAGCAATGTTTGATTGATCTAAGCACCGGGCTGATTGGGAAAGGTTGGATACGGATTGATTGAAACATGGCGGTGGGATTCAGGCCCAGAATGTATCAATATGTCCGGGCCTGGGTCTTTGAGCATGGAACAACCTGATGTTTGGATGGTTTAAACGCCAGGCCAGATAGGATGAAAAGGCAGAGTGTCAGGACTGGAGACGAGGGCCATGCTGGTTCTGTTTGCTGCTCCAGGCTTCTTGTCTGCAAGCTCCACGATGTTTTGCTCCACTGTGTGATGAACTGAGGCTGGGGGCCTGCTCCGGGCTTCGTGTCTGTGAACTCACTTTTGTTCTGAATGCTGATTGCTTGTTTTTATTGTTTGCACAATTTGTTTTTTATCCTCTTTCTTTGCACATTGAGTGTATATTGGATTTTTTTTAGTGGGTACTTTTGAGTTTCTTGTTTTGTGGCTGCCTGTAAGGAAGCAAATCTCAAGGTTGTATAATGTATACATTCATAATAAATTAACTTTGAGCTTAAGCAAGTGGAGCATTTCCTCTTAGAAATGGAGGAATGCTGATAGATTTGCAAGTGTTTTTGAGCACTAGTCTTTGCTTAATCAAATGGAAAAAAAATAGAGTTCTAATGACTTAGCATGTATTCTCCATTAGAGCTAAAATATGGTTAAAGCTGGTTCAAGTGATGTGCTGACTGATGTATTTCCACAGCACATACTTAAGAGCAAAGCAGAAAGCTTTGGAAGGGTTTTCACTTCCTAATGAGTTGCAGAAAATGTACCTGTCCATGCTTAAGTTTCCTTTTGGGCCATTAAATTTGTTAATCACCCATTTGTGTTCTGATGCATAAAGTGAAAATTGTTTAATTGCAGGCCTCCTTGCTTTTAATTGGTTAGTTTCAGCCAATCAAGCCAGTTCTGGGTTTAAGGAGGTCGCTTTGACCTTCTTTGCTCCACTTAAATTCTTCAATGTTTTGTCCGGAACTGAGATCTAAGACGTATTGGTGATCACAGCAGATACTATCCTTTAAAGCCAGCCATCAGCATTCTCTATTAGGCCAAAGAAGTGAATAGAGAAAGGGATAAAAATGAGATAAAGTAACAGTACAGCACTTTTAAATTCTATTAAAACTATTAATGTCAAGGTTTCCAATTCATTCATATCTCCAAATCACAGATAGAAAGTGACTTGTCTGAAGTGACTTGTCTGTGTTCGTGCTTTTATGGAGAACTGTCAAATCCGTTTTCTGTTGTTTATCCAGTACCTTTCTCTCCAATATTTACTGATTCCTTTTTGGAAGTTCTTGAGTCACAGAGTATTCCGCATGGAAATAGGCCCTTCAGACCTTTAAGTGTGTGCTGACTATTAGCCTCCTATTGAATACCAATTCTCCGGTAATCCAGTCTACTCCCTGATTCTCCTGCCACCAAATATACCAGCAGCAAGGCTAGTTCACCCATCAATCTGCATACCTTGGAGGAAATAGAAGCATCCAGGAGGTCAGAAGGAGACTGTGCACACTCCATGCTCTTAGCACTTCAGAATTGAACCCTGGTCACTGGACCAATGAGGCATCAGCTCTGCTAGCTTCACTGTTGTGCTGCCTAAACTTGCCACCTGCTTTGACTGTGTAGTCAAGATTGTGATCACTTGCTGTGTAAAGTTCGTATTGCTTTTATCTTTCCTCGCTGTTTTGTTCATTACCATATCCTATGTCCTCTGATTACCAACTCCTCTTCCACCAACGACGGGTTTGCTTTACTTAGTGCTGGATTGAGATGTAGAATTGTTATTTTCCTTCTATTTTCTTGTAATTTAACTTTACTGTGCTTGTTTGTATTTTTACATAATCATTTAAATGTATGTTATTGCTCAGTGAGTTTTCCAGCAATTACAGTATAGTTGCTTCTGTATTTTTCTAGAAGCTTAGATTTCTGTAGCAGGTGTCACACCACTTGAATCTGCTTACTTTATAGGCTAATTGTTATCACTGGAATTTTGTTTTCTCTTGTGTGAGTATGAAACACCGTGACTGCTTTTTCCTTTGCCTTTCATTCTCTCGGCGTGTCTTTCTTGTTCATTTTTTTTTGCTAATGTAGCACTTAATAAAACACCATGAACAACAAGATTTCTGTCTCATTCTTGACATTCAAAGAGCCTTTGGATCACAAAAGCATCAGCACCCAACATTACTCCGTTTGAAACAATTAATGATTTTGAACATCTGTCAAAAATGTCTTTGTTCAAAATGTTACCTTCTTTTGTCACTCATTTTATACCCCCCATACGACCTATCAGATCTTCTCTGAAACATTGTCCACAAACAGTGCTGCACAGAGTCCTTTACCGAAGAACTAAATACAGTTTGAACATTAATTCTGTTCTGTACTCTGTCATTTTTGTGAACCGTGTACTCTTTTTGGTAGTACTTGACATTGTTCCCTGATGGAATGTTGTTTATTTCAAGGTGTGACTGTTGTTTGAAGAAAACTGTAGAATCTTTGAATTTGAATAATATAAAATCTGTTCTCCAAAATGACAGACATTTGTCCCTGTCACAGTTGATGCTGCCCTCACTTGCATCTCCTCCATTTCCTGAACATGCCCATTCACCCCTTAACAGTGATAGAGTTCCTCTTGTCCTTGCCTACCTCCCCATGAGCCTCTGCATCCAGCACATCATCCTCTGCAGCTACTGCCACCAAACATATCTCTACCTCCCCACCTGCTTTCAACAGGGATCTCTCCCTCTGTGTAGTTCCCTTGTTCATTCGTCCCTCCCCACTTACTTCTGTCCCTGCACCTATCACGGCAAGCGACCTAAATGCTACGCCTGCCCATTCACCTCCTCCCTTACCTCCACTCAGGACCCCTAACAGTCCGACCAAGTGAGGCAACACTTCACCTGCGAATCTGCTGGGTTCGTCCATTATGTCTGGCGCTCCCGATGAGGCTTTATATGTTTCTGTATTAGTGAGGCCCGCCGTTAATGGGGGAGCCGTTACGTTGAGCACCTCCACTGTATCTGCCAGAAGCGGAACTTCCCAGTGTCCAAACATTTTAATTCTGATTGATGTTCCCGTTCTGACATGTTGGCCTACCGCCTCTTCTTGTGCCAAGATGAGGCCACTCTTGGGGTGGAGGAGCAACATCTTATATTTCCATCTGGGTAGCCTTCGACCTGATGATATGAATATTGATTTCTCCTTCTGATTTATATAAAAAAAACTTTCTTTTCCCTTTCTGTCTTCTGTTCCCCACTCTAGCCTCTTACCACTTCTCATCTGGCTCTCATCACCCCCCCCCCCCCCCCCCCGGTTTCTATCCTCCTTCCCTTTCTCCTATGGTCCACTTTCTTCACCTATCAAATTTCTTCCTGTCCAGCCCTTGACCTTTCCCATCTACCTGGCTACACCTATCACCTTCTAGCTATCTCCTTCCCCTCACCCCATCCTTTTTATTCTAGCATCTTCCCCCTTCCTTTCCAGACCTGAAAGAAGGCTCTCAGCCAAAGTTGACTGCTTATTCATTTCCATAGATGCTGCTTGACCTGCTGAGTTCCTGCAGCGTTCGGCGTATGTTGCTTTTAAAGAACAAAACAATGTAAAACATACTGAAAATCAACAATAATTTCATTAGTGCCAGATGACAGATTTATTCATGTTTCATGAATAAATCTTTCCTCAAAGACTTTTATGCTTTAACCATTTTGAGTTTCTATTTCAGATCTTAAGATTTGGAGTTCAGTTTTTTTATCTCTATTAAGTGGCAGTCATGAACCAGGTAGAGCGGAGGGATGTGACTCTGTTAGAAATAAAAGTGTACTTTAGCAGGAACCTATTTAAAAAAAGTTTGTAGTTGGCTGTATGCCAGCATTAAAAGTACCAAAGAAATGTCCTTGTGAGTTACATTTTTATTTTGTAATAAAAGTTTCATGATTCCTGACAGACTTCTACCCGAATGGTCGATTTGGAATGCTGGCCAACACTTTACATATCAGATATTCAGTTGAGCTCAGTCTGGTATTCTGAAGAATATCTCATTGTTGATTATTATGGATGTGCAGTTATTAATAGATATCATTTGTTGAATTTTTCAATTTGAATTTCCTGTTTTAAACATATAATTTTATTAACAAGGAAGTAAATTACCCAAACTGATGGATTACAAATTTGGTTTGGAAACAGTGGCAGTGAAGTAACAGTCCAGCCATAAACTGTTGTAGCGTGGATGAAATCACCAGAGAGGCAGAGTCACTGGTAGATACAAAACAGCTTCTTTATTTGTCACAACAAGGTACAGCAGGCATCATACGGACGGAGACGCCTTTGGTAGAAAGGTCTGCTAGCCCATTGTGAGCTCATTATTTATATGCTAAACACAAAGGCAATCACTACTTAAAAAGTTATAGACAATGCTTCCTTTTGAAGCTACATACAAAATATCACACCACCTAACTCCATCCTTTCCTTCGACGCCAACATGTCTGGGTTGGTATCCACAGCCTTTAGGAATGCAAGTTAAATCCACAATACATTTATTTGGCATTTTACGTACTAACATAGAGGACAATTAATATTCTGAAGTGTAGATAATATCGTGGTGGTGGCATCCGTTAGTCTCGTGAGACCATGGATCTGTGCCTGGAAAGTCTTACTTCAGTCTGTGTTAGAGCAGCGTCTGTTGTGGCTGTAGAGTCCCACATGGGAGTGACAGTCTCAGCTGCAGCGACTGCACTTGAAGGCACTGTCCTCCAGTGTTGTCTTGGTGCTGTTTTTCCGACGAGTGCGCTTTTCTTCAGCAGCAAGCCTCAGCTTCTCCTCTCTTTTTAGACCTCTGCGTAGTTCCAGCCTCCAGTGAGAGTGATCGCTTGTGATGTCCTCCCACCTCTCGACGTTCATTTTCAGTGACTTCATGTCTCTCTTGCAAACGTCTTTGAAACGAAGATGGGGCCGCCCTTGTGCTCTCTTGCCAGAGGCCAATTCCCCATACAGCAGGTCTTTCGGGATCCTCCCGTCTGACATGCGGTGTACGTGGCCCAGCCAGCGGAGACGGCGTTGTTGGAGTAGGGCGAAGAGGCTGGGTATCTGGGCGCAGGCCAAGACCTCATTGTTGGTGAGTTGGTCAGTCCACGTGATGTCCAGGATGTGTCTCAGGCTGCGAAGGTGGAAGGTGTTGAGACGCCGCTGTTGTCTGTAGTAGAGGCTCCAGGTATCACTGCCGTAAAGCAGTGTGCTGAAGACGCAGGCCCTGTAGACTGCAACTTTGGTGTACGTCGTCAGCTTTCTGTTCTCCCAGACTCTCTTTGTCAGCCTGGCGAATGTTGAGGCAGCTCGTCCGAACCGTCTGTTGATCTCGGGGTCCAGCAGGAGGCTGTCCGTGATGGCAGAGCCAAGGTATGTAAACTTGTGAACTACCTCCAGCTCTTAGTTGTTGATGGTAATGGCAGGGGGTGCTCAACACCTTGGCCCAACACGTTGGTCTTCTTCAGGCTGATGGTCAAGCTGAAGTCCTGGTAGCCTCTTGAGAAGCTGTCCATGAGGCTTTGCAGTTGCTCTTCAGAGTGTGTTGCCAGTGCCACGTCATCTGCAAACAACATGTCCCTGATGAGTACTTCACGAACCTTGGTTTTTGCCCTCAGCCGGGACGGACTGAACAGACTCCCGTCTGATCTGGTGTGGAGGTAGACACCATCAGTTGATGTTCCAAAGGCGTGCTTCAGCATCACTGCGAAGAAGATGCCAAACAGGGTGGGGGCAAGCACACAGCCCTGCTTCACACCGCTGTGGATGTTGAAGGCCTCCGAAGAAGAGCCCAGCAGTTGCATGAACTACTGTGCCAGTGCTGGACAGAGGGAGCAGTGCCGCAAGACATGAGAGACTGCAACATTGTCACCATATATAAGAACAAAGGGGACAGAAGTGACTGTAACAGCTACAAGGGAAACTCCTTGCTGAGCATCGTTGGGAAGGCCTTCGCCTGCGTGGTCCTGAACAGACTGCAGAAAATAGCCGAAAAGGTATATCCCGAGTCTCAGTGCGGTTTCAGGTCGGAACGCTCCACAATCGACATGATCTTGTCCCTTTGACAGCTACAAGAGAAATGCAGAGAGCAAAGACAACTACTCTACGTCGCTTTCATTGACCTTACAAAGGCCTTCGACCTTGTGAGCAGAGACGGCCTGTTCAATATCCTCGCCAGGATTGGTTGCCCCCCGAGGCTCCTCAGGATAGTTCAGCCATTCCACACAGACGTGAAGGGCGTCGTTCAAAGTATAGATAATACTGTCTTTGAAACTACCTGTAAACTTCACACTTCCATCCGCAGAGTCTGGCTAGTATCCCGATATTCACAGCTTTTGGGAAATGCATTGTTGTGAACTCAATCCACAATACTTTGTCAAATAGAAGACTGGTGGCCAGAGTCATTTAAGTGTAAATGAATCATCTACCTAAAAACACTGTTGATGATAGATTTTGACACCAGTGATTTTACCATGTTGTAAAATCACCTTGTATCTTTTTGGCTTTATCCTTCCTTCCACACCAACCCCAGTCACGAAACCATCCACTCCATACTCACATTGAAGCACAGAGTAATTGCGGTAATGTCTGCAGCACACCTTTGTCATTGGCTCTCTGCTGCTTTCAGGAGCCCTCCTGGCTGCCATTTTCTCTTGGTCAGGGATGTGGTGGTTACAGCTGGCTATTGCCTTGTGTGTAAATGGGTTTTTTTAAGTTATTTATCCTTTGATGCAGTTATATTATAAAAAAAATCAGTCTAAAGGTACTAGATTTTTCCAGAATGTTAACAACTTGAAATCAGTTTTGATCTTCCTGCGTCTGGCCAGCCATCGCCATATTTAGATGACACCGTAGAAGTTCCATTAACCAGCTAGTGACCATTAGATGAACATGCTCTTTCTCCTTTAATCCCCATGACCATAGGGCAAAGAGGAAATTGTGTATTGCTCAAGTGAGCACAGAACCAGTATCTCCTTTACTAGTTAGTATTTAAACCTTGTGAAAAGAATGGCACAGTGTCGGAAGTACAAGTTTAAAATAATGAATAAGATGTCAGGTTGAGAAAGTGAAATAATGGGAAGGAAGGGAATATTGGATGAACAGATTGAAAGAGGCAAGTAAGACCTGAGTTAACATTTTGTCAAGTTAAAAGCAGCATTTAGACAAAATAACTTGTCTTGGCTCTCTGTGATGTGTTTATGTGCAAATGCAAGTACTTCTCCCTACCCGGTGGTCACTTGTAGAGGAAAGCAGGCGTTGGTATTCTACTTTTCACAGCTCTGAATTGTCAGAGTTTCACTTCTGCACAGGCAAACTTCTTGATTTCTATGTTTGATTGCATGTTTGTCCTGCCTGAGGTTTCTGTGGCTTTTGCACAAGATTAACTAGAGGGGACGTGGGGAGGTCATGCAAATAGCTTTGACATTATTTCGATAGCAAGTTAGGACCTTGTTCATTGTTTAGATATGAGTGGTTTATGCTTTTTCTTCATTGTAATGGACACTTCTTTGAAATGGGTTCTTTATAGCTGGTTTTAAAATGAAATCATTTTATGCCTCTGCATTTCCTATTCTTGTCCTTGTTATCATAAACCATCATTATAATGTCTGGAATTGTTTTTTGATTCATGCTTTTTCATCCTCCTTGCTAGAGTTCGGGTAAAGGACTCTCAGTTGATTTTATTCTGATGAACAATGATTGTTGTCATGCAGCTTGCATAAATCTGTACAATTTAGCAATTTACAACCTGTAGATTGCACAAGCTGAGTACTCCTTATCTGAAATGCCTGGGGCCGAAAGTGCTTTGGATTTAGGATTTTTTCAGATTTTGGAATATGTAACAAAGTAGCTTGGGATCGCCATCATTTCTGATGCTTGAGTTTATATGCTACCACTAAGCACTCTTTGTCTTACAATTGTTCATCACATATACGGTACTTAACAGTAAAAACAATGATGTACCAATAATATGAAAATATAATGTGTGCAGGGTAACAAAAGCAGCACAACAGCATCTGGAGAATATCTGAATCAGCTGTTGAACAACAGACAACAGCAGGCTTTCAGTCTCCACCTGTGATGCCATGTTTTGATTAAAAGATTATAATACACTTTATATTGTACTTAGTTTCTGTGTAAGATATAAAAACGTTCATCATTTTAAACTTGTTCTGGTGTTAGATTTTCATCAGTGATGCTTTAAAAAAAATTTAATGCCATTATGGAAGATATAAAAACAATCAGAATTGAAGACTTGTTCTGGTGCTAGATTTTCGTGACCAGCAGACGCTTTAAAAATGTAATACAGTACCTTTCCTTAAATTTCTGCAACCAGCCTGCTGAATATTCACAAATATGTTCAGTTTTCAGTTCATCCTGATAGATTCTTGCTTTTTTTTCATGATCAGCACTCTGTTAAGTGGCATATGTTCACACCGATGCTGACTGGTCCAGCTCTTCATTTTTTGCTTTATGAATATTTTCCTATTTTTCATCAATTTCTGTTCATTACATACCGCCTGTGAGATCAGTTTTCAAAACTGTGCATGGTGCGCAGAGACCTGTGAATCGCCTGGAAACCTTCCCAGCAACTTCTGGAATTTGTTACGTCATATCAGCGCTCAGAAAAAAATTTGGAGGTTTTCTGATTTTGGATAAGGAATACTCAACCTGTATCAGGATAATTGTGAGATGGTGGCACATTTATTTCTCCTTTGAAATAAAATCCTATCAAATCATTTTTACTATGTAAGTCTGATATTTAATTGGACTGGGGTATTGAAAATAATAAGTCATTCCAGCAACTTATGCAGGTTAATATTACGCTCAAGGGACCCAAGGTAGGTACTTATTACTTCTTGGCTGTTTCGGTTAAGGGCATCGTTGTCAAGTGCGTGTTTACGTATTGAATGACGATCCCTTTTTGCTATACAATAGCAAAAGGTACAAGCCAAGCAAGGTACAAAAGAGGAAATGTACATTTTTTTTTAGTATTGTTATTTTTGGGAATGATCTAATTTCATTATGCTGAATTACAGGCTGTTTTGTGAATTTTCACCCAAAGTGAAATGGTTAAAATTGTCACCCTATTTTCATTGTCCATCTCTTGGTCCATAACCCTCTATGCCCGGGTGAGTAAAGCACTCGTCACTTTTTAAATGTAGTCAGTGACCCCCCTCCCACCCCGCGAGCACTCTCCCAGGCAGTACCTGGTACTCGCCACTCTCTGGGTGAAGGTCCCCCTCAGAGCCCCTCTGATTTCTAACCCCTTTCCCTAGATCTAATTTTTGGACCAATGGGGTTAATACAGAAGGTTTCCACTGTTTGGCATGGGTGAGTTTGACTGAGTGGCCTGTTTCTCTGGGGTATGTTCCAATGATTTTTGACAGACCCTTTAAGTTTTAAAGGCTTTAATTTTCTTAGCCCAGGCTGGATTGCAACCTGAATTCCAAAAGAGTAGCTCACGGTAGTGATTAGAGGGCCAGGGTTTCTTTGAATGTTATATCTACCTTTGAACATATGTGAAAGTTTTCTTGTAACTTGTGCTTTGCAATCATGAAACAGTTGCTTTTATGTCAGGGTAATGAATTAATGCAATCAATAAGAATTTTCCATTACAGTGTAATAACGTGGTTATGCCGTGACCTGGACCCTGGTTTTAGAGTTTAGTGTGAAGACTGCAGCTTTTCAATACAGTGATGTTCAACCTCTCTTTTTTCACCTTCCTTTACAGATGGAATTCCTCAGGTTTACTACTTTGGTCCATGTGGAAAATACAATGCCATGGTGCTTGAATTACTGGGACCTAGCTTGGAAGATTTATTTGATCTCTGTGACAGAACATTTTCCCTTAAGACCGTGCTTATGATAGCTATACAACTTGTAAGTATTCAGGCTCTTATTTTACTCAAAAATAACTTGTTAATTAATCAACCGACCTTTATGCTTAGTAAATTGTAAATTTGCTTCTAAATCTTCTGTATCCTGCTGTGTTGAAGTGCTGTATAACTCAGAAGTATCACATTTTTAATTATTTAAAGCACTGGGATGAGATTATTTTCCTGTCTGTGACAATAAAGCTAAAAGATCTTTATCTTTTTCTATGCCTGTTCTCTAGAATAATTTTTTTTCCCCCACAAATTCACATTTGGCTTTTGATGCAAATCAAGAGGTTTGCTTGAAATGGGTACACTCATCTGGAAAGAATAATGTAAAGTTGATAATTTATTGTTAACTTCATTATTAACTCAATCTGAATATTTCTGTGAATCACGGAACAAAGTATCAATCAGTCATCTTGCTACAAATGCACAGTCAATAAAACCAGCAGGGTAAGCCCGTTACTGGTGCTAATTGCAACAATACAGTGGATCATACACAGATCTTACCTAGTCTTCTGTAAAATCACAGAATCATGGGTGATAGATAATCTTTTTTAATATTATTTATAATATTAACTATCACTTAGCTTTCTATTGATGCTGTTACTGCCACCTCTGTGGTTTTATACCTCTTTGTATCTAGTTTGAGTTTATACTTGGAGATTTGGATCAGTTTAACCTGCTCTTGGTTTTCTTTTTCCATGATTGCTCTTTTTTTTAAACAGGGTCACCAGGAGTAAAAGCTCTGTGCTGGTTAAAGTGATATTAAGGTATCGAGTAGACAGGGTTTCAAATTAATTCACTCAACCTTGTTTTAGGAAGTTGTAAAGAGAGGGACAAGAATGCATCCAGCTGGTTGTGTGTGACTGAGAAGAAGAAGCTTTAAAACCCTGAAATGTGCAGAAAAAAATTTGAAAGTAGCCAGTTTGACCTGTTCTTTTTGCTTAAGGAAAGGTAATTCAGTTCTCTGCCCTTTTTCTTCTCCAATGATGCTCACCCAAACACTAATCCTCTTAGACCATAAGACATATAGGAGCAGAATGATGCATTCAACCAATCGAGTCTGCTCCACTATTCCATCATAGCTTATTTATATCCCTTTCAACTCCATTCTCCTGTAACTTTTGACACCCTGACTAATCACAAAGCTATCAACATATGTGCTAAATATTCTCAAGAATTTGGCCTTCACAGTCACCTGTGGCAATGTATTCCACAGGTTCACACTTGCTGACAAAGGAAAGTCGTCCTCATCTCTGTTGTAAAGGGATGTCTTTGTATTCTGAGGCTGTGCCCTCTGGTTGTAGACTCCCCAGCTATATAGGAAACATCCTTTGCACATTCACTCTATTTGGGCCTTTCAATTTGGATAGTTTTCCAATGTGATCCTGCTTCGTTCTTCTAAACTCCAGTGAGTACAGACCTAAAACTATCAAAATGTCTCGTATGTTAACCTTATCGTTCCCAGGATCATTCTTCTAAACCTCAACTGGACCCTCTCCAATTTCAACACCTCCTTCCTTAGATAAGAGGCCCAAAACTGCTCACACGCAAATGCTGAACTTCGACTCCTTAAAACAAGGAATCTTGTGCTTCAGTAGTCCTCTCTGTAAATAATATTCACTGATGATTCCTCACATTATTTCTGTTATTCAATAAAATCGTTGCTGATTTTTTTTTTAAACCTTGGTGCATTTTTCTCGACCATCCATGAGTTTTGAATTATGCTTCCAGTGAATGGATTCAAGGTTCTCAATGCTCTCCTGGAAGCTCTTTTCCTTTCAGTGTGATCATGCCCCAGGGATTCTACTGAAGATTTGAGGACCTACTTGAATTGCTTCCTCTACACACTCTAGTAATATTTTGCCCTGATGAGTTCTTTTGCTAGTTCACTGTTGCAACTGTGAGTGATGTTGACTGTTCTTGGGCACTGGCTGAATGTAATTAGGGTCTTGATTCTGGCTTGGGAGAATATGCTAATGTGGTTTAGTTTATTTTGTGAGCGGATTTGCTGATTTAGCGAGGATAGCATCAGTAGTATCTCTCCAGTACCTTGAGGTGCTTGATGTTCTGATGCTGCTCTCTGATAGATGTTATGCTTCGTGGTGGATTTGAGGTCTTGATATTTATTTCCTTTTTCACTTCTGAGAGATGAAGTTTGTGCTTCCATTTTGAAGATGCCAAATTCCTTTATCAATGCCTTTGCTGAGAGATGACTCTCAAGATGGGGAAATGGCATGTTCTTCCAGTGTCTCCCTTAATTGACATGAATGGACCAGATGTGCATGCTGGTTAAAAAAACACCTTTGTTTTGTGTATATTTAGCTTAAGACACAGATTTTGGTGTGCCTTTGTGCACTGACAGGTGATGGCTCAGTGTTTGGAATCTGTGTGCTGGAGCTGGGTGACTGAGTCTGGAATAACCTTACTTTCTGGATTGGAGGCAATGTTGATTAAACTGTTTCTTGATAGTGTTGTTGAAGTTCCTCCCCCCGCCCCATTCCTTTGTTGCCATTCATGTGCTACCAGAGGCTTCCATCCTTTCTGATCTGGGTCCGTTTGTTTCCCTGTGGGACACAGCAGTTTTCTCATAGTCCCCGTACAAGTCCTCCTTGACCATAATCATAATTTCCAGGCATGGTGGGCTGATTCTGCAAAGTAGTGAGCTCAACATTCACAAAATATTCACTTATTCAATAGAGGAAGTAACTGAGATGCCAGACTAACTTCCTGTCACGGAACACCCCATTGCAAGGACAGGGCATTCCTCTCCTGGTTTGCACTGGTATGTTCACAGATTTGGCCGTCACCTACCTCTTGCATCTCACTCAGGGAGACAACATCAGTGTCAAGGTGTCTGAGTCCTGGTCTGGGATAGCAGAACGGTTTTCAGCCACTGTTGGGGAATAGCCCTGTGCTACACCACTGCTGTTACTGTGTGAGTGTGGCAGAATGAGTGTCAGTGGTAAGGATTTTTAAGATGACTGGAGACCATTTTGGTATGCATATCTGTAAGAGTGCTTGGGAACAGGCACGTTGCCCAATTATCTTCCTCTTTGTTCACACCTCCCTCACCTAACATCTCGTCAGCCATCTTAACTTTTAAACTCCTCAAGCATGATGTTTCTGAATCTTGTTTCTTTCAGTGCTTTATCCTCAATTTTTCCCTAGCTCAGTGTTTCTTCTAATTCCCAAACCTCTGTCCATCCTTCCTCTATCTCTCACCATTCAAATGCCATTGCATCCAATCCCCCCTACTTTCCTTCCTCCCTCCCCTTTCCTTCCTCCCTCCCCTTTCCTTCCTCCCTCCCCTTTCCTTCCTCCCTCCGCTTTCCTTCCTCCCTCCCCTTTCTTTCCTCCCTCCCCCTTCCTTTCCTCCCTCCCCCTTCCTTTCCTCCCTCCCCCTTCCTTTCCTCCCTCCCCCTTCCTTTCCTCCCTCCCCCTTCCTTTCCTCCCTCCCCCTTCCTTTCCTCCCTCCCCCCTTCTTTCCTCCCTCCCCCCTTCTTTCCTCCCTCCCTCCTTCTTTCCTCCCTCCCCCTTCACGTTGTTTCTCACTGGTGGCACATAGGGGGAAAGCCCTGGGGATAGTCGGGGGGCAGGTCAAAAAGAGAAGGGGAGAGAAGCCAAGGGAAGCATCCTTGCTTCTGACCTCCAAGGAATTTTAAGAATTTTGATCATTTCAACTGCGTTACTTCCACTTGCTCTACACTTGAGAGTACAGGCTCGATCTGTTCTTTCATTCCTCATTGGGCAACCTCACTTACCTCAGACCACAGTCTGGTGAACCTTTGTCATAGTCCCTGTATTGGAAGGATCCAAAACCATGCATGGAGAAGGTGTAAGGAATTGAGTGGCTGGAATACTGAAAAAAGGAGCAAAATAAAATGAAACATGATAACAAGAGAAGGCCTGAAGAAAACCAAGGGAAAACAAATAATAGTGTGAATGGAATAAGAAGAGGTGGCCTCAAGACTGGAGCCAGAAGCTGGAAATAGAGATGTGAGAAAATACAGCTTACCACAGTTTTCAATGCTATTAAATTTTTCTTCATTGTGTATTTTATCTTTTAAAAAGCCTTTTCTTTAACATTAGTTTGGAGATCATTAGCAGGTGAATTGACAAATCCCAGTAAAATGTAATTTAAGTCCAGTAATCTCATTGACTTAAAAACAAGAGCTGAGCAGTACAGTAACTATAAAGTGGAAGATGAGTTTAACAATTAGATTATCTTTCATTAGAGCATTGTCAGAGATTTTTTGGCACTCAAATGTAAAATAGGCATCTCTTTTTTCTTATTTTTGCATAGTGCTTTGACAGAATAATTTTATGATTAAGGATTTTGCACAACTTAAGCAAAGCATGAACAATGCATTATACCACTGGACAATTTCACCTAGAAACCTTTACAATTTCTGTTCTTGCAATTCCCTGTTTAGAATTATTTAATGAAGATTTTCACTTCTGTTCTGTTGTGCTTCTTGTCTTTGGCAAGGAAGTTGTTCTTGGTACTGTTTTTTTTTGTTTTACTTATTATGTTCTATAAACAATACTAACAATATTTTTTCTGCTCCTTGCCCCAAAAGATTTCCCGAATGGAGTATGTCCACTCAAAGAACTTGATATACAGAGATGTAAAGCCAGAGAACTTCTTGGTGGGGCGACCGGGGAGCAAAAACCAGAATGTAATTCACATAATAGATTTTGGGCTTGCAAAAGAGTACATAGACCCAGAGACAAAAAAGCACATCCCTTATAGAGAACATAAAAGCCTTACTGGGACGGCAAGATACATGAGCATAAATACACATCTAGGAAAAGGTAAGTGCCTTTTATTGATCCACAGGCTTTTGTTTATGGCTGAGCATCAATGATAGTTATTATTCATATAACACTATTCGTGTTGTGATTCAAATTGTGTATGTTACTTTAAAATTAGATTGGAAGAGGAATTATTACTCATCTTGATTTAAACTTTGTTAAGATGTATGGTTCAAATGCATGTTTTGGTAAGATGTTGAAAGTGGAACATAGAACAAAATGTAGACACAAGTTAGATCACATTCACCTATAGATTGAACTGTGAACATTCCAGATGTAATATTTTTATATATTTCTTGTACTACCTGTGGACTAAATTAGAACTTCACTGACCATTTACTACAAACTAAAATAAAAATGCACATGATGAATGTGATCTGGTTCTCACTAAATAATTTTGTAGTAATACAGATATAATTGTTACAATGGGGGGTTTCCATCTTCTTCCCCTCTGACATCCGATTCCTAAATTAACACCGAACACATGAATTTTATTTCTATTTTTGCACTGGTTTTAATTTAACTATTTTATTTCTTTATATATACTTACTGTAATTGATTTGCTTATCTATTTTTTCGATATTGATGATATATTTCATTGTACAGCTGCCACCAAGTTAACAAATTTCACGACATATGCTGGCGATATTAAACCTGATTCTCATTCAGAGTTCCATTTTAGAGTGTTAAGGAAATAGGTGTGTTGTCTGAGCAATTAATTTTAACTACAAGAAATTATTTTATCAGTCAACTGTTTATCAGCTTGCAGCTGCAATTCTTATTATACCTTCAAAAGATAGTCATTCTGTTTCGTCATCATTTATGAAGTGCTCAAACAAGTATCTTTCATAGCTTACTAACCATGTGTATGATTGTTTAATAAGTTGCTTGTAACCATATAACTATATAACAATTACAGCACGGAAACAGGCCAGCTGGGCCCTTCTCGTCTGTGCTGAACTCTTACTCTCACCTAGTCCCACCGACCTGCACTCGGCCCATAACCCTCCTTTCCTTTCTTGTCCATATATCTATCCAATTTAATTTTAAAGGACAACATCGAACCTGCCTCAACTACTTCTGCTGGAAGCTTGTTCCACGCAGCTACCACTGAGTAAAGAAGTTCCCCCTCATGTTATGCCTAAACTTTTGCCCTTTAACTCTCAACTCATGTCCTGGTGTTTGAATCTCCCCCATTCTCAATGGAAAAAGTCTATCCACATAACTCTATCAATCCCCCTCATAATTTTAAACACGTCTATCAAGTCCCCCCTCAACCTTCTACGCTCCTAAGAATAAAGATCTAACTTGTTCAACCTTTCTCTGTAACTTAGGAGATGAAACCCAGGCAACATTTTAGTAAATCTCCTCTGTACTTTCTCAGTTTTATTGCCATCTTTCCTATAATTCGTTGACCAGAACTGTACACAACACTCCAAATTTGGCCTGACCAATCCCTTATACAATTTCAACATTACATCCCAACTCCTATACTCAATGCTCTGATTAATAAAGGCCAGCATACGAAAAACTTTCTTCACCACCCTATCCACATGAGATTCCTCCTTCAGGGAACTATGCACCATTATTCCTAGATCCCTCTGTTCTACAGCATTCTTCAATGCCATTTACCATGTATGTCCTATTTTGATTAGTCCTACCAAAATGTAGCACCTCACATTTTTCAGCATTAAACTCCATCTGCCATCTTTCAGCCCACTCTTCTAACTGGCCTAAATCTCTCTGCAATGCTTCACTTGCATTGGTTTCACTTCCAGCAAGCAGATTTCTCAGCCCTTGAATCAGAAGCTGAACCCCTGTAATGATGTTTTATGCTTCTGTTTGTGAATTCCAGGTGTGCTATTTCTTTACAATTGCACAGTTAGAACTGACATCTAAGAGAGGAGGATATTTCTATTTGGATGGGAATCCAAATTAGTTTTTTTTAAGCCAGATTTGCATTCAAACACTTGGTCATTCTAGAATTAACAGTGCAAAGATTTGAACATCTAGCCTAAAATGTCTTAAGATTAGAGATGGATCTTGGCATTTAACCAAAGGTTAGCAATATCCCAGTTATTTCAAATTAATAATTCAATTGCATTATTGGAATGTGCATCTTTGTGATTGCAAGGTAAATGATTGTTATTTTTGATAAATGCAATTTATGTTTGAAAGACCTCAGTTTAATATTGATAATAATTGCAGATGGAATAATGGAATGTAATTATCAATTACTTTAAAATTTGGATTTGGTTCATAAATCTGTGTAAATATAATTCTGTCTTAAATTTTGCTATGAAGTAGGATTTTTATCATGACTTGAGACATTTTAAGCTCTCTCAGAGCCAATGAAAATATTTCATTGACTATGAAACACCTTGAAATGTCTCGAGGGGTTTCATAGCCAAAGAAGTACTTTTGAACTTCTGGTGCAGCAGCTAAATGTGACATGAATGTGACATGGTGAGGTCTTGGTGACATTGTGGTGTGGCACAGTGGCACAGCAGTTAATTCTGCAGCCTTGTTGTTCCAGGGACAAGGACTGATCCTGACCTCGGGTACTGTCTGTGGGAAGTTTGCACTTCCGTTACCATGACCGAGAGTTTCCATTGGGTACTTTGGTTTCATCCCACAACCCAACACTATTCTAAAGGGGTAGGGGTGGTTGATGGGTGTGTGAGAGATCAAGCTGAGACAAACTAAGGTGTTTAAGTGGGATGTCAATCATTAGTTCTCTGCATTTCTGTCATTGTTCCTGGACCTCATAGTGGCTAATGACTACAATCACAGCTTGGGAATCATCATCTGCAGGAAATTGAGCGGTGTCTCAGTGGAATGGGGTTCACTTGTGTGGAACTTGAGTGACGCTGTTAATTAAGGGAACAACTGAACTATGGCCATAAGTTTTGTCCTATCTTTCCCCAGCACAACCGTTTACTCTCCACCTACAAGGCTGCCCACTGCTCCCTTACTATGGGTGTCATGTGAAATGTACACTTCGGCTCTGACTTTGTCTCTGTTGGTACACGCAGCAATGATGAGGTAGTAGAAAACCATGCAAACTGCTCCCACCAGGAAACACCCAGGTAGCATTATAATGAAGGAAGAAGTATGCAATCTACCCTAATAACAGTTTAAATGATAAATTACACCAATGAAATAATTTTGTTTCATGATACCTGGTTGAATTTAACAGCTAAGTGTACCATCCATTTGGTGCATTAGAAATACTTAGGTCTTGGGATAAAATGAGAGATGAGATATTTCCTTGAGGGAGATTTCAGTAATAGCATGATTTGGACATTCATATTGTCTTATGGGCTTCTGAGTAATTCTTTTAAGAGGTGGGAGTAACAATAACTATTAAGGCCAGGCCAGGGCTTTGATGCACTCAAGTTGCAAATAGCAGTTTGGTTGCCTTGGATCACAATGAGCTTTTCAACTGATTGGCTGCTGGACAATTGCATCAATTCCTGAGTACTGGAAGAATTGATATGTTGAGAATGTGCAGGTGACAATTTCCTTAATGTCTCATCACCTGCGATACAGGATAGTTTTAAAAAAAACTGCATCCTTCAGATACTTAGATGGGATTGTTACTTTTTGGGTACTCTGCACTTCAGCTGCATGGTTATCACTCCTCAGAATCTTTTCAGTAATCAGGACAAAGTGGATGACCTTGGAAAGAGTCTTTTGAAGCTTGGTGGGCTTCTTGGTTGGCATGGGCCAGCTAGACCAAATGGCCTGTTACCAAACTGTATGACTGACTCATAACACTGACTGGCATAACCGAGCTTAGAAGAGGTCAGCCAAAGATTTCTACAGTGCCTACGAGATGGCTTCTTCGAGCAACTTGTGGTTGAGCCATTGAGGGGATCAGCTATTCTGGATTGTGTGTTGTGCAATTAACCAGAATTGATTAGAGAGTTGAAGGTAAAAGAACCCTAAAGGGCAAGTGATCATAATATGATCGAATTCACCCTGAAATTTGAGAAGAAGCTAAAGTCAGGTGGATCAGTATTACAATGGAGTAAAGGGAATTACAGAGACTTGAAAGAGGAGTTGACCAGAATTGACTGGAAAAGACCACCGGCAGGGATGATGGCAGAGCAACTATGGCTGGAATTTCTGGAAGCAATTCATAAGGCACAGGATATATACATCCCAAAGAGGAAGAAGTATTCTAAAGGAAAGATGACACAATCATGGCTAACAAGGACTTCAACGCCAACATAAAAGCCAAAGAGTGGGCATATTATAGGGCAAAGATTAGTGGGAGGTTAGAGGATTGGGAAGCTTTTTTTAAAAAAAATCAACAGCAGAAGGCAACTAAAAGAAAAAATCATTAAGAAGGTAATGTTGGAATACAAAATTAAGCTAGTCAATAATATTAAAGAGGATACCAAAAGTTTCTTCAGATACGTGAAGTGTAAATGAGAGACGAGAGTGGATATTAGATCACTGGAAAACTATGCTGGAGAAGTTGTGGGGGAACAACAAAACGGCGGACAAACTGAATAAGTATTTTGTGTCGGTCTTCACTGTGGAAGACACAAAGCGGTATGGTGGAAGTTCCAGTTGTCAGGGGTCTTGAAGTGTTTGAAGTTACCATTTCTAGAGAGAAGGTTCTTGGGAAACAGAAAAGGCTGAAGGTAGCCACAAACACACGAGGAAATCTGCAGGTGCTGGAATTTCAAGCAACACACGTAAAAGTTGCTGGTGAACGCAGCAGGCCAGGCAGCATCTCTAGGAAGAGATACAGTCGACGTTTCGGGCCAAGACCCTTCGTCAGGGCTGAAGGTAGATGAGTCACCAAGACCAGATCGTGTCTACCTTCTGAAAGGGGTAGCCGAAGAGATTGTGGAGGCATTAGTAATGATCTTTCAAAAATCACTAGATTTTGGAATGGTTCTAGTAGACTGGAAATTTGCAAATATCACTCCACTCTTCAAGAAGGGAGAATGGCAGAAGAAAGGAAACTATAGGCCAGTTAGTCTGACCTCAGTGGTTGGGAAGATATTGGAATTGATTATTAAGGATGAGGTCTCAGGGTATTTGGTGGCACATGATAAAATAGGCCATAGTCAGCATGGTTTCCTCAAGGGAAAATCTTGCCTGATAAATCTATTCGAATTCTTTGAAGAAATAACAAGCAGATTAGACAAAGGAGATTTGGTGGATGTTATGTAATGGTTTTTCAAAAGGCCTTTGACAAGGTGCCACATGAGGCTGCTTAACAAGCTATGAGCCCATGGTATTACAAAAAAGATTCTAGCATGGATAAAGCAGTGGCTGGTTGGCAGGAGGAAAAGATTGAGAATGAAGCGAGCCTTTTCTGACTGGCTGCTGGTGACTAGTGATGTTCCACAGGGGTCTGTGTTGGGACCGATTCTTATACGTTATATGTCAGTTATTTGGATGATGGAATTAATGGCTTTGTTGCAAAGTTTGCAGATATGAAGATAGGTGGAAGGGCAGGTAGTTTTGAGGAAGTGGAGAGGCTACAGAAGGACTTGGATTAGGAGAATGGGCACAGAAGTGGCAGATGGAATACAGTGCCAGGAAGTGTATGGTCGTGCACTCTGGTAGAAGAATTGAAAGGGTTGACTATTTTCTAAATGGAGAGAAAATTCAAAAAACTGAGACACAAAGGGACTTGGGAATCCTTGTGCAGAATTCCCTTAAGGTTAATTTGCAGGTTGAGTCTGCGATGAGGAAGGCAAATGCAATGTTAGCATTCATTTCGAGAGGACTAGGATATGAAAGCAAGGATGTAATGTTGAAACTTTATAAAGCACTGATGAAGCCTTATTTGGGGTATTGTGAGCAGGTTTTGGCCCCTTATCTTAGAAAGGATTTGCTGAAACTGGAGAGCGTTCAAAGGAGGTTCATAAAAATGATTCTGGGATTGATTGGTTTGTCATATGAAGAGCATCTGATGATTCTGGACCTGTCTTCACTTGAATTCAAAAGAATGAGGGGTGACCTCATTAAAACCTGTTGAATGGGGAAAGGCCTTGGTAGAGTGGATATGGAGAAGACGTTTCCTGTGCTGACAGGGTCTAAGACCAGAGGACACAGTCTCAGAATAGAGGGATGTCCTTTTAGAATGGAGATGAGGAGGGATTTCTTTACCTAGAGGGTGGTTAATCTGTGGAATTCTTTGCCACAGGTAGCTGTGGAGACCAAGTCTTGATGTATATTTAAGGCAGAGGTTGATTGATTCTTGATTGGTTGGGGCTTGAAGGGATACGGGGAGAAGGGAGGAGATTGGGGCTGAGAGAAAAGTTAGATCAGCCATGATGAAGTGGCAGAGCAGACCTGACGGCCAAACGGCCTAATTGTGCTCCTATTTCTTATGGTCTTGTGGTCTTTTGGCAGGATTTGCTTTTGGGAGAGATTGTTTTGTATTGAGGTGATGATGACTGTTCTCGTTACAGAACTTTTATGGTGATTGACAAGTTTCTGTGAGTCCAGATGAACAGTTACTTGTTGGTAATCTGGTACTTATCTGGTAATCTTGCTGGTGAGAGTCTTTGATTTGCATGCAGTTGTGATGATGTTTGTGATTCTCTCAGTTAATGCAAAATCACATCCTGTTGTACTGAAGCTTTATAACTACCTGCCACAAGTTTAGCCTCTCTGGTTGTGGTACCTTGCTGAGTGAGATGGGAACAACCCAACAAAAGTCAAGTAAATTAGCATCTAGGGTTAAAGCTCAGTGGTCAGATGCTGTCAAAGCCCCTTAACTTGAGTTTGCTCGGAGCACGTAACTCATCAAAGTTGGATAATTGTTCTTGGGCATAAGCTGTGCTGCAAGCCGAATTGCTGGTTCAACTCCCAGTGTGCATTGATACAGAAAAGAGAAATTGGGAGATGGTCTTGGCAAAAAAGAAATAAATTAAACAGAGTAGACAGAATTCAAGTGCAGAGAAATTGAAAACACTGTTTGGACTGGGGGACAAATCTTTCACCCAGAGGGTGGTGAATATATGGAACAAGCTCCCCGTGGATACAGTAGATGTGGGTACAATTACAACACTTCAAAAAGAAAATGTTTGGACAAGTTCATGAAGAGAGAAGGGTTACAGCAGATGTTCCCAACCTTTTTGATGCCATAGACCCCTACCATTAACCGAAGGGTCCCTGAACCCCAGGTTGCAAACCCTCTACCCCTGCCATTAACCGAAGGGTCCCTGAACCCCAGGTTGCGAACCCTCTACCCCTACCATTAACCGAAGGGTCCCTGAACCCCAGGTTGCAAACCCTCTACCCCTGCCATTAACCGAAGGGTCCCTGAACCCCAGGTTGCGAACCCTCTACCCCTACCATTAACCGAAGGGTCCCTGAACCCCAGGTTGCGAACCCTCTACCCCTGCCATTAACCGAAGGGTCCCTGAACCCCAGGTTGCAAACCCTCTACCCCTGCCATTAACCGAAGGGTCCCTGAACCCCAGGTTGCAAACCCTCTACCCCTGCCATTAACCGAAGGGTCCCTGAACCCCAGGGTTAGTGGGATGAGCCAAATGCAGGCAAATTTCGATTAGTTCAGGAAGGTACTTTGGTCAGCATGAATAAGTTGGACAAAGGGCATGTGTTGTTCCTTTGACTCAGCACAGCAACCATTTTGCATGCTGCAAGCTCCCGCAAATAAAAGTGTCATAGTGTTTGGGTAATTTCGTAGGTATACAGAATTCTAGGCAATGGTTAGTGATCACCAGCGAAGATGAGGAGACGTAAGTCAGGAATTTTGTGATCAAATAAAGGGAAGGTTGCCAGGAAATTGGAGTGCACCCTCCTTTGGTACCATAAACGTGTACTTTGCATCACTCTAATCTCCCCCTGAATTGATTGAAAAAAGAATCATGAAGTTGAGTAAGGATTTTGAAAGTATCATGGCATTCAGCAGAGAGAATCATGAGCTGATATGAACGTTTGTATTTTCCATCAGGAGATGCCTGCAGAGTTCTAACCTGCTGCATCATTGCCAGGCTGATTGTATGAGGTAAACTCTCCAAAGCAGCATGGCACAGCAGCACAAAAAATGACCATGAAAGTGAGGTAAAACAGGAAGGTGTTGTCTGCAGTGAAAGACTTTAACAAGGATTGAAAAACCTTGAGTTTCTTTGGAACAGTGGGAGCCGAGGGGAGATATAATTGAGATGTATAAAAGTAGGAGGTAAATGGAAAGACTCCATTTTTATTGCCAAGGGATCAAAAACCAGAGAATGGATTTATAGTATTTAGTGGAAGTATTACTGGAGAGATGAGGATTTACTTTTACTCAAATAATAGGGTCTGAACAAACTGCTTGTAGGGATCCTTGGCCTGAAACCTGATATTTTATGCTTTTGGTAGGCTGCTGGTTCAGTGGTTGGTTAGTGCTGATATCTCAGCTTCAATCCTGACCTCAGCTGAGGCCTCTTCAGAATTTCCATGTTCAGCCCATGATTGTGCGAGTTTCTGCCGAGTGCATGAGGTTTCTCAAAGACATGCTGATAGGCTTATTGTTCACTGTTAATTACTCTGCAGTGTAGGTTAACTGGTAAAAGGATTACAGTGGTTTTGGTGGGCAGTTGGAGGGGATTAGTTGCAGAGTGATGGGGAAATAAGGGATTACAACTGGGACCAATGGCATTCCTCTCCTGTTGCTTTTATTTGTACTTTTTTATCCAGATGTGAATAGCAGACAATCAGTCCATGTGGCACAGCTAGTACAGTTCCAGTGCCATGGGTTCAGTCCTGACCTCGCAGTCTTATTTGTGTATAGTTTGCATACTATCTCTCTGTGTGACTTCATTCTCAAAGACTTTCGGGTTGACCGGCTAAATTTGTCAATGTAAATTGGTCCTAGTGTTGTGGGTAAATGGTTCAATCTTGGGGGAGTTGATCGGAATGCGGGAGAATAAAAGTGAAATGATTGTAAGTGGGTAGTTGATAGTTTTGTGGGGACACGCTTGGCTGAAGAATGAGTTTCTGTGCTGTCTGACTAGAAAAATTCAAATACTATACATTTGAGCTTGGTGATTTTCAGTCAGATTTTGTGGTACATGACATAACATTATCAAACATTGATGAAATGTAACCCAATCAATTTTCAGAAGATAGTAAGTCAAAACTTGTGAATGTGGCATTCATCTTGATGTCAGGGCAAATAATTTGAGTTCCTATGATACTCTCACAGCTCTCTTGAAAAAACGGCAGCAACTCTCATTGACTTTGGATATCTCTACCTCATAATAACACCGAACAGCAATTTTTTTTCTCAAGTGTTGCTTCCTCAGAAATTTTTTGTATTTATGTAAGAATGCTTGAAGCTGAACACAAATGTAATTTCAGGCTACTTGTATCGCATAGGAATTTGGAGAAATGAGAAATTAACTTTTGTTGAATATAATGCATTTAATTACATAACTGTGCTGATGCTTTGCGATAGTTCAAATAAGCTAAAAATGTTTTTTTGATGATTTTTGTTTACACAGTGTCTGAGGCTTCTTGCTTAAATATTCAACAATAATCAGCCAGTATTAATGGATTCCAGTTGCCCTGACACTGTTTTTCCATGACTGCAATGTCCTTGTTCTGAAACCTTGCACCATGCTTATCTCTGACAACAGCAATGTTTGCAGGGAAGAAGGCTAAATGGGAATGCAGAAAATGAATCTTTAGTGAATGTTGCATCATGTTTTTGTATGGTTGAAGCATGTTGTTAACCAGATGCACGTAGTTTGGTGCTCTGTAGTTGCCAAGAAAATTTTCAACAACTTCCTGAATACCTTCCATGCAATTTTCTAGGGTCCCATTAGAAATTCTTCAAATTGCTTGTCATTGATGACCTGTTTGATTTGTGGAGCAACAAAAATACCTTCCTTAGTCTTGGTTTAAGTTATTCTGGGGAAATAGCTGATACAAATATCAAAATCCTCCACCTGCTTTGTTCTTTCACAAAATTTTTCCTAAGCCCTAGTTTTATATGAAGAGTAGGTAAAAATATCTTTGTTGGGTCTGAGCTGCATTCCTGGATCACCAGAGATGTTACAGTTGTGGTTGTTGTACTGTGTGTACTTCAACAAGACTTCCAAGTTTCAGCAGTTTTCTTTCATAGCCGATTGGTATTGAGGAGTGGACATTGCCTTTTTGTAGTAGAAAAGCTTTCAGCTTTAACACTGAAGAATCAATAAAAAGACACCATTGTTGTGGGTCAAACTGGTAACCCAAAGCATGCTGAGGCATGTCTGGACAAGATAGAAAACTTCTCAGCTTCTGTTGTGGGTAATGTTTTAATTGAGTTAATTATGAATTGAAATAAAAAATATAGGCGATTCCAAAAGAGGGGGTGCCTGTTCGGGACATTTCATGGTGATTTTCATGATCAGCAGCCCAAAATCCATAAGGTACACCCAAAAGTATTCAGAGGCAAAATCTTTGTTGTCCAGTGTAACCAACCTTAGTAATGAAGACTGCCAAAATTAATAGAAAACTGTCCTCAATTGGTCTACATATGACTGGACCCAACTCATATGGTTGACTCTTAAACATGCACCCCCCCCCCCCCCACCAAATGGCTTAGAAATCTCCTCAGTTCAAGGCCAACAGTGATAGGCAATGTATGATGGCTTACTCGCAATGCTCAAGTCCTGAAAGATGAATACAAAAAAGTAACCACTCAGTTGGAGAAGAAACATAGGGATGGACCTTGAGCCCAAGTCCTGACAGAATGCAGAAACCTTGTGGAAGTGGCAGAAGAAGTTCAATGTCACATATGCTTCTTGCCTCTTGAGCCAACTTAGAAATGACTGAACTGGAGGTAGAACAAGTCGTATTCAACCCAAATGTGCTTCTGAAGAGGAGGAAAGTATGTCAAGTGGAGTTCATGATGAATTCTTGAATGGCTCGTGGCAAGAAAAGACTTGAATACTCATGATACAGGCCATAACTGCATTAATGCAGCACTTGAATGTGGAAGTGCCTTGTCCTTAGCTACACGATGGCTAGTTATTTGAGAGAAGAATAATTATTTTAAGATTTTGGACTTATTTTTGCTTGAATCATATCCATTGATGGTGTGGCAGTTGCATTGGTTGAGTGCCTTTATGACTGCCTTTAGCAGGAGTAGAAATGTATCCATGCAGGAATATTTTGTAGGAGACTTAATGTGGTGAGTGGCAGAGTCATGAAATCAGTGCATTAAAAAGAGAACTCATTTGTTACATAGCAGATGGTATTGTTCGTTGTCAAGTGAATGTGTTGTCCTTTGTTCATTATCATCTAATTGCCATATCTTTCAGTTGGCCATGAATAGTTCCTTATAGAATGATAACAATAAAATTCAGTACTATGAAAAGAAATAGATAGCTTTATCAGTGTATGAAAAGAATTGATAAAATAATTGAATGAATAATAGCATTTTTTCTGAATATAGAAGGATGACAGCAATTATTTGGATTGCCATAAAATAATTTCAGGTACTAAGTTCTCATAGCTCTTGGATGATGGTACTGCTAGTACTTTGCACCACTCTCAATCAACAATTAATTATTTATATAACTTTGACAAAAGCGTGTCAGTATTTTAATTTTTATTTTTTTTTCCCTCCTTTCACACTTGGCATCTATGAGTACAGTGCTGTGCTTTACACGTCTTTACAGTTCCTTGATTTTATTGAGTTTGAATGACCTGTAAATCCTGATGAAAAATAATGGAGTGGATTTGCTGCTATCCTAAGATTTCAGGTGATATTTCCTCAGACCACCCTTTTACTTCCATCGCGTTTCAGAGCACAGTTTTCTGCAAGGGGCCTCAACTTGCAGCAGAGCAACAGAGGGCCTCCCCTACCTTGCGGCAATAGAAAATGTGCACCTAGCCACCTCTCAGATCTTAAGTTGAGTGAATACAAAAGTATTTTACATTTACTACCATTAAATATTATGCAGGACCTGTGGAAAAAATTAAAAATAAGAATACAGAATTTAAATATTTAAGAAAGAATGAGTGTGTGCGCGTGCACACACACACACACACACACACCATTTGCTTGCTCATACATTAAATACATATACACATCCTCTATAAAGAATTAAAACATTTGACTTAATTAAATCATCTTCAGAACTATTTTTAAAGCAAAATAGACTTTGACCTGAGGCATTAATTTTGTTTCTGTTTCCACAAATGCTGCTGTCTGCTTTTTAGGTTCAGGCTGTTGACTTTTTATCTGAGCCAGGAAGAGAAAGGAGTTTTCAGTTGCAGAGAAAAAATGAAAGAAAGGAGAGAGCAAAGGAGAGAGACATTTGTGTTAGCATGGAGGCTGGGAGAGATTGAGTGACTCAGATACTGGTATTGGCTGAGGGAATGTGGCCAACATCAAAAGCAATAAGTGTATAAAGAAGCAGATGAATGAAGTTTCGCTCTATGGTTATAGCTTTGCCGGTAGATTGCTTATGCCATACAGCTATTTAAAAAGGAGAAATGGATAAATTAAGTAATTGCAGACCAGTTAGATTAACGTGTAGTGGACAATTATTGGAATCCATTGCCTTCATATAGAAAGAGTCAGATTAATTAATCTACATGGATTTATGAAGGAAAAATCCTGAGGCTAGTTCATTTAATGTTCTTAAGTACCAAAATGAACTAATAATGTTGCTAAGAATGTATACCTGACTCTTTTATTTTCTTGCCAAGCTGTAGAATAGAAGAAATGGGAGGGTAGATGTGTCCACAGTACTGGTGAGGCAGCATCTTGTAGATTTTGCACAGTTCGGGTCACCGTGTAACAGATAAGATGTCATTTCTCTTGAGAAGGCGCTGAGGAGATTTACTGATTGCCAGGATTGGACACTTGGCAGTTGTGAGGAAAGGCTGGATCAGCCAGAATTGCTTTCTTTAGAAAAGTGGACGGTGAGAGGAGGTTTAACTGAGATGTGTTAATTATGAAACCATAACATGGATTGTTGTAAGGTCGGTAGGTTGGTTAGTTTTTTGAAGGGGGGTTTGCCTGATGAATGCAAAGCCCTCCCGCTGTGTTGTACATTTTGTGCTGTTTGGTCATCTGAAGTCACTGAATTTCGTGTTGATTTCTGAAGGCTTTGTTGTGCCATTTTGGAGGATCAAGTGCATTCCAATTTTCTACGTTCCAAGGCATAAAGAGCTAACCTGTTCAATCTTTCCTATACAACTCTGGTCCTCCAGTCTGGGCAACATTCTTGTACATTTTCTCTGTACTCATTCAACCTTATTTACATCTTTCCTGTAGGTAGGTGATCAGTACTGCACACAATACTCCAAATTAGCCCTCACCAGTGTCTTGTATAACTTCAACATAATAGTCCATCTCTAGTACTCATACTTTGATTTATGAAGGCTAATGTGCCAAAAGCTTTCTTTACGACTGTACCTACCTGTGATGTCACTTTCAATGAATTATGGACCTTGTATTCCTGGATCCCATAGTTCTACTGCACGCCTCAGTAGATCTTGGTGGAAGATTTATCCCAATGAGTCATGACCTTAGTGGAAGGTATCTAGTAGGAACCCAAGAGAAAGTAAAATGGTAATATTTATTCACTGAACTGAATGCAGATTGTAATCTTAAGAATCTGCTATATGTCCATATCGTAGATCTCAAGTCAAATGAAGTTTATTGCCATTTAACTACATACATGTATATAACGTATATAGAAATGAGACTACATTTCTTCAAACCAGGGTGTAAATCTCATAACACATGATATCTTACGTAGATAAGGATAAAATCTATAGATGAATCATGCATAAATACGAACTAGAGTACTTTAATATTAAATATTGTAAGGTACAGAACAGATTAGCCAGTCACACTTCAAATACAATGCAGCCAGGAGTCCAGAAACCTATTGGCTTTGGGGAAGAAACTGTTTCTCATCCTGTCTGTTCTTGTTTTTATGCATCGTATTTTCCTGCCTGAAGGTAGAAAGTCGAAGAGGATGTTGGATGGATGTGTGGGAATAATACTAAGGGCCCTGCGTATGCAGTGCTCCTGATAAATGTCGCTGATGGATGGCAGGGAGACTCCTATGATCCTCTCAGCTGTTCTTGCAGTCCTTTGTAGGGACTTCAGATCCAATGCTCAGCTGCTCCTATACCAGATGGAGTTACAACTGGTCAGGATGCTATCAATGGTGCTTCTGTAAAACACAGTTAAGATGGATGGTGGGAGCCTTGCTTGCCTCCGTCTTCATATGAAGTGGAGGCACTGCGGTGCTTTGTTTAGGAGGTGATAATTAAGGGAACAGGTGAAGTCATCTGTGATATGAACTCCCCAGGAACTTGGTGCACTTAATTCACTCTACAGAGGAGCTGTTTATTTGCAGAGGGGGATAGTTTGTTTACACCTTCCTGAAGTCCAAAATGTCTTCCCCACGTTCTTCTCACACCAATCCACCAGCCGTTCCACCTCCTCTCTAAACTCTGTCTTGTCATTGTTCTTGATGAGGCCAATCACTGTTGTGTCATTCATCTGCAAAGTTGACGACACGGTTTGAGCTGGATCCTGTGACACTGTCATGCGTCAGCAGTGTGAACAACAGCGGGCTGAGCAAACAGTCAGTGATCAGCATAATGGGACGAGAGATGTTGCTAACTACATGGACTAACTGGGGCCTTACTGTTAAGTGCAGTATCCAGCTGCAGAGGGAGGTGTTGAGACCTAGCGAGAGCAGTTTCCCGACCAGTTTCTTGGGTATGATGGTCTTCAATGCTGAACTGAAGTCTTCAAGCAGCAGTCAAGACATATGAGACCCTATTTCCCAGGTGGGATGGGACAGAGTGGAGGGCAGAGGTCAGCGGATCAATTTGAGCAATAAGCGAACTGAAAACAGTCCATTGTAGCCGGGAGAAGGCTTTAATGTGCTCCATGACCAGCTGCTCAAAGCATTTCATAATGGTTGATATTAATGCCACGGGACAGTAATCGTTAGGCAGGTTACTCTCACCTTCTTTGGTACTGGAATGATGGTTGCCACCTTGAAAATCAAGGGGCAATGGATTGTTCCAGGGAGATGTTAAATATATCCATAGCACCACCACCAGTGGGGTGCGCAGTCTTTCAGAACCCAACCTGGTATATTGGGCCCCGCAGCTTTGCATGGGTCGACTCTGGCCAGGGTCTTCCTCACCTCAACTTCAACCACACAGAGTCTGTTCCCCTATGCAATCTCTGATGACATGGTATGTAGCAGAGACGTATACAAGCAATAATTCTCATGTATCACATTTTTAAATGAAATATACGTGGCAGAAGCAAATGAGCAGTTGAACTATGACTGATTTTTTTAAAATCTCAAAACCCCCAAGTTGCTGATATTTAACTACTTTACTGTCAGCCACATCCCAAATGCACCATTGCTTTATGTTCATACTTTCAATATTTCACATGTGATAGTACTTGTGTTTTAATTTTGTGCTCAAAGTGATGCAACAAACTTAAAAGAAAAGTCAGCCTTGTCAAAGAAACATCTTGCAGGGAGATATGTAGTTGGTGAGTCTGAGTTAAGACAGTTGTCATGGAGAAGTATATTGAATCTTTTTCGAACGTGTGCCTGGGCAGTTATGTTGTGTTACTTCCTCTTTTAACCAAAATGAAGCATTTATTTTAGTTAGCTTGTCCCTTTCTGGTGGGTTCCTGGCATCTGATTACATGTGCAAACTATTGATGTTTGATGATGGATAGTGTGCTAAGTGCTTGATAATGTGTCCCTGCATTCCAGCTGAAGTTCATAATGTACTGCTTTAAACAGCTCTGCTTTCTCTGAAGTCCTCACTTAACCTTGCCCTACGGAATGAGCTGCAGGCTTAGGCTGATTCTGTGCTACTTGAATGGATCTGTATCATTTGCTGCATCTGCCTGAACTTGAGGGAGTGAGAATACAGAAACAGTTTAGAATTGTCTGTACTAATACCTGCTAAAGCCTGGTCTCTTTCAAACCGATCGTGAAAAATTGTCAAGTATCAGGATTACATACTTTCTGGACATGGAATGAAGCAAATGAGGCTATAAACTAGGCAGCTAACTGATGTAAAGACATCCAGAGGGATAGATTTATGCTTCCTCTTTCACGCTTTTTGTAGAACCAGTAAGGTTTTAATTCCCTTGATGTAAATGAAGTGTGGATCAGGTGGGATCTTCAGTTGGTGTACCTTCTGTGATGGATTACCAACCAGTTGATGAATGTTATGAAACTAGATCAATTATTGTTCAATTTTTAAAAATTGTATTGTATAATTATCATTGTTCAGTCCCTCAGAATGAAGATGAATCACAATCGTTTAATATCACTGGCTTATGCCATGAAATTTGTTGTTTTGCGGCAGCAGTACGCTGCTGTGCATAAAAACTATAAATTACAGTAACTGTGTATAAAAAATTATATTAAATAGGTAGTGTAAAAGGAGAGCAAAAGAAAAATACTGATGTGTTCATGATTCATTGTCCATTCAGAAATCTGATGGCGGAGGGAAAAGAGGCTGTTCCTAAAGTGTGTGTGTGTCTTCAGGCTCGTTTACCACCACTTCAATGGTAGCAATGAGAAGAGGGCATGTCTAGGTAATGCGGGGGTGGGGGGTGGTCCTGAATGATGGATGCGGCTTTTTTGAGGCATTTCCTTTTGAAGGTGTCCTGGATGCCGGGAGGCTACTGTTCATGATGGGGCTGGCTTTTTCTGATCCTTTTCAGTGGCCCCTCCATACCAGATGGTGAATGCCCTCCACGGTACATCTGTAGGAACTTGTGCGTATTTTTGGTGACATACCAATTCTCTTCAAACTCCTAATGAAATATGGCCATTGTCGTGCCGTCTTTGTAATTGCATCAATATGTTGGACCCAGGATAGTTCTTCAGAGATGTTGACACCCAGAAACTTGAAGCAGCTCATCCTTTCCACTTCTGGTCTCTCCGAGAGGACTGGTGTGTGTTCCCTCGACTCACCCTTCCTGAAGTCCATCATTAGTTCCTCGGTCTTATTGACATTGGGTGCAAGGTCGTTTCTGTGACACCACTCAATCAACTGATCTATCCAGCTCCAGTATGCCTCGTTGTCACCATCTGAAAGCCTGTCAGCAAGAGTTGTATTGCTGGCAAATTTATAGATGGCGTTTAAGCTGTGCCTAGCCATACAATTGTGGGTGTATAGAGTAGTGCAGTGGGCTAAGCTCGAGTTGATTGTCAGTGAGGAGGAGATGTTATTTCCAATCTGCACAGGCTGTGGTCTCCCAGTGAGGAAGTCAAAGATCTACTTGCAGAGGGAGGTACAGTGGCCCAGGTTTTGGAGTTTGTTGATTAGAATTGCGGGTTTGATTGTGTTGAATGCCTATCTGGAGTCAATAAACAGCAGCCTGACGTGTATTACTATTGCCCAGGTGATCCAAAGCTGAATGCCAGTGAAATTGCATATACGGTAGATCTATTGTGGTGATAGGCAAATTACAGGTCCTTGCTTAGGCAGGAATTGATTATATTCATGGCCAAGCTCTCAAGGCATTTGATTACAGTAAATGTGAGTGCCACTGGGTGATGGTCATTGAGGCAGCTCACCCTGCTCTTGGGCACTGGTATGATTATTGCCCTTTTAAATCAGGTGGCAGTGAGTGATTGAAGACATCTAGTGCTGTGGATTCCATGGTGACAGACACCATTCTGGAGCAAATGGTGCATATTGGTGGGCTGGGGTGGATGTGGAGAGATGGTTTTCTGTGGTGGGGGGTATCCAGAACTAGAGGGCACAGTCTCAAAATTGAACAGAGGTAACGAGGAATTTCTTTAGCCAGAAGGTAGTGAGTCTGTGGAGTGCTCTGCCACAGACTGGGGTGGAGGCTAAGTCCGTGGGTATACTTAAGGTGGAAGTTGATATTTTCCTGATCGAACAGGACATCAAAGGATATGGTGAGAAGGCAGGTGTATGGGGTTGACTGGGATCCAGGATCAGCCATGATGGAATGGCAGAGCAGACTTGTTGGGCTGATTGGCCTAATTCTGTGTCTGTCTTATGGGGTGGGTTGTTGGTATGTTGATGCACTCCTTCGTCCATTTTATGCAGTGCTTCTGTGTGCTGTTAGCCTTCAAGTTTCTTAATATCATACCAAATACCGCTTCTCCAGTTTGAGTAGTCGTGTCCAGTGATTCCCAGAATTCAGTGGTTAAAGTGCCTTTTTTTTCAAAGAGATTTTGAATGCTGTCCTTTGTTTGCCCAATAATATGGAGTATGGAATAATGTGTGCTTCTGGAGTTTGGCATTTGTCATGTGGCCTCACTGCTGTGGGTACTGGAGTTGGAGAGGACGTTGAATTGCTTCACCTATCCTTCCAGTGAATTTAGAGGATTTTGTGGAGATGGTATAGATGTCTAATGTGCAACATGAAGTATGTGAAAGTCAGTTTACATTCCATAAAAGACTTTAAAAGAAAATGAATGGTGATTTTTGTTAAGAGACACTATTTACTTTGATCATTTAACACCTGTACTTTTTTTTCGGTATGAGCCAGGTGACAGCTGTGATTGTAACTTCTGATTTTGGTGTCTTTATATTCAGCATTGCAGCTTCTACTATCCTTTGCAGAAGGAAGTTTCAAAAGCTCATGACCCTCTGAAAGAAAAAAAATGTTTTATAAATGGGTAATCTTGGTCCACTCTTCCATTTTTCCCACAAGAGGAAACGTAGTTTCTATCTCCATCATGTTAAAATCCCTCAGGAACTTTGAAGAATCAATAAAACTGTAGGTGCTGGATATCTGGCATAAAAATAACAAAGTGCTAGGATCATTCAGGCAGGCAGCATTTATGTAAAAACAGTCTAGTTTGCGAGCCTTTCAGTTCTGACCGCCTGAATATCTCCAGCACTTTCACACCCATGCTTCAACCAGGTCCCACGACTTCAATTACAAGATGAATCAGTCCATCCTTTTTCCATAAGACAGCTACTCTTTCCTGGTATTAGTGCAGTAATGTGTTTCCAATGCATTAGCATCCTTTCTTAGATAAGGAGACCAAAACTGTAACAGTATAGTAAGCTGAGAAACAAATATCTTATTACTTCTGCAACAAACTTTCCATGAATGTTTGAAAATTTTTGCAATCCTTTCATTGACTTTCTGCCTTAGTTTTTAATATATGAAGGTCAAAGGTTGGAAATGCAAGTTTTCTCGATGTAGTTCATGGTGTAGAGTGTTGTTTAATTGGTTACTGATGCTGTAGGTTAGTGTGATGGATGGCAAAAAGAAACAAAGGGGAGTATTGGCCATGTGCAAGATAATAAGTTGCATGAATATAGGAGAATAATGAGCAGGACAGTGGGATTGATGGGAACATTCTCCCGGGAATCAGCATGGACCTGATGAACTGAATGGTTTTCATTCTGAGCTGTGGTAAGAATACAAGAAAGTACATAATTGAGATAACGGATTGAGATAAAAGATAATGGAAAAGAAGGGGAGGAAAATATACAGTTTGTGTTTGATAACAATTTAAAGTCATTAGTAGCTGTTTAATAATCATTGATTATCTTTGCATTTTGCAAAGTGTCGGTGAAGCTCTGCTTCTTGTGCCTGAAATTCTAATTGGTTAACATGGCTGAGAGCTCCTAGTGGGATTGCTCCTAGTCTCCAGAGTTCTGTTCTCACCTTCTCACTGATTCCCTTAGCCCCCCAAACTTATCCAGTTATTATTGAGCAAGATTTCACGTATACAAGAACCCAGCTCCCATTCTTGAGAATTCTCATGAGATCATTTCAAACTTATCTATAATTGCATCTTATTCTTCTTTTGGGTAACATGTTCCTTGTGATCTTAACACCAGATATGTGCTGAAATAGTCTCTGGTTCCACATGTGATAGGAGCAGTATATTTATGGAAATCTCAGTGTCACCACTTTCTTTGCTGTTATAATCCATTTCAAAACTCTTGCTTGGTTCTGCTCATTACACTCTAACATTTCCTTTTTTCCCCTTTTACATTTACTTTTTCACTCTTGGAAACTCCCTCCTCTGTCTGAACAATGATAAAAAATATAATTGGTCTTTTCTGTGAAACTGGTGTGAGAGTTACTTCTGTTTGCTAGGTTGGAATAAAATGTTCATTTTGTAGCTTGTTGTTTCTCTCGGGAAATTTTATGCCAGGCGTGGATTTTAAAAAATTTCTTTCTATATTTTAAATATTTCAGTTTCTGACTTAAGCTTGTGTGCCTGTTCCACTTCTTACTTTACACTCTAAAGATTTAAAATGCTAATAGAAAAGGTTAAGTGTTTTTTTTCTTCCTTGGTTTGCTGTCTGACAAGTCAATGTTGCTAGTTGCTCAGCCAGCTTTTTGATACTTGGTGCAAAAAATCCAGGATTGTTGGATTCCTCTAGAACTGACATCTGATCATAGTAGTTATGACATTATTGGACCAGTTACCAGGTCATTGATCTGAAGGCAAGAGTTTGAAATCCACAGTGGCAGCTGGGAAATTTAAATTCAATTAAATAAATATAAAGCTAAGCTCAGTAATGGTAATGATTAAATTACTGGATTGGTTGTAAAAACCCATCTGGTTCACTGATGTCCTTCAGGGAAGGAAATACGCCATCTGGTCGTCTTCATGTGATTGTAGACCCATTGTTCTTGATTCTTAATTACTTAGGGGTTTAAAGGCTATTGATGATGGAAAGCAAATTACTGCCCATACCAGCAATGTCCACATCCCATGAACTAATAAATTAAAGAACTGGAATGTCTTTGTCCGGATCCATGTTCAAGGTAAATTCAAGGACAATTACCTGTTGACAAATGGAAATTGTAAGCTGTAAAGCAGTGTCATCCACGAGGAAAGTAGACAGCCAACACTATAAAATGAGTGCTTACTTTGTGCAGATTGTTATAACGCAGCTGTTACTTTTTATAGCCAGGTTAATTACCCATGATGCCACAACTTAATTATAAGCAAAACTGGCAACTTTCCAATGAAGTTGAGATTTATATGAGAGACTAAAGCCAAAAAACCAAATTATATTACCATTAATGACTGTTAATTTAGATGCATGACCTTCAAAATATAAGTGTTTTCAAATTATCATTGCAATTACTCTATAAATGGGTTGTTGGAGTGTATGACTGAATGTTCATGCTTCAAAATAAATCGATTTATTGTCACAATATTTATTAAAGTGGATATTTTTTGGTAGACAGCTGGACTGTAGGATATCAATGAGAAAGGTTGTAAACTCTGGATTGTCATGAACCTGTGGGTTTAGGAATGGAATGCTTGGTCTGATGAATGTGTGGCTGAAGGAGAGTTACAGTGTGAAGGGCTCTAACATTATTGTGACTGCTTCTATGGAAGATGGAGCCCATACAAAAGGTGAAGGTTGTGATTAAATTAGAAGCGAGAGCAACACGCACACAAAATGCTGGAGGGACTCAGCAGGCCAGGCAGCATCTATGGAAAAGAGCATACAGTTGATATTTTGGGCCGAGACTCTCCAACAGGACTGGAGAAATAAAAATGAGAAGTCAGAGTAAGAAGGTGGGGAGCAGAGAAAGAAATACAAGTTAGTAGGTGATAGGTGAGACTGGGAGTGGGGGAGGGGTGAAGTAAAAAGCTGGGAAGTCAATTGGTGAAAGAGATAAAGGGTTGGAGAAGGCTGAATCTGATAGGAGAGGACAGAAGGCCATAGAATAAAAGGAAGGGGAGGAGCACCGGAGAGAGGTGATGGGCAGGTAAGGAGATGGGAGGGAAATGGGAAGTGGGAGGCATTACTGGAAATTCGAGAAATCAACATTCATAACATCAGGTTGGAAGCTACCCAGATGGAATATAAGGTGCTCCTCCTCCATCCTGAGTGTGGCCCCATGGCGGCAGTGGAGGAGGCCATAGACTAACATTTCAGAATGGGAAGTGGAATTAAAATACGTGGCCATTGAAAGATCCTGCTTTTTCTAGTGGATGGAGCGTAGGTGTTCAGCGAAGCTGTCTATCATTCTATGTCGGGTCTCACTGATATACAGGAGGCCACGCTGGCAACACTGGATACAGTGGATGACCCTGGCAGACTCACAGGTGAAGTGTTGCCTCACCTGGAAAGGCTGTTTGGGGCCCTGAATGGTAGTGATGGAGGAAGTGCGGATGTCGCAGTTGTTCCGCTTGTAAGGATGAGTGCCATGAGGGAGATCAGTGGGAAGGGACAAAAGGACAAGGGAGTTGCATAGGGAACAAACCCTGCGGAAAGTAGAAAGTAGGGGGTAGAAATTTGTCAGGGTGTATGAATGTTCATGCTTAAAAATAAATTTACATACTATCACAATATTTATTAAAATGAAACTTTGGATACACAACACAACTAGAGGATATCAATAGGAAAGCCTATAAACGCTGAATTGCCATGAACTAATTATGATACTGAGACTCAAACAATAGGAATTCTGCAGATGCTGGAAATTCAAGCAACACACATAAAAGTTGCTGGTGAATGCAGCAGGCCAGGCAGCATGGCCTGCTGCGTTCACCAGCAACTTTTATGTATGATACTGAGACTTTCAACTTCCAAAATATGAACTGGGATTACCTGAGATGGTGGAGTTTTTGAGATATGTCCAGAACATCTTTTTGACACTGCATATAGCTGGACGGATTGGGAAAGAACATTACTGGACCTTTTCTTGTGAATATAGCTAATTAGAATTAGATTTAATATCACCAGCATATGTCATGAAATTTGTTAACTTTGCAGCAGTACAATGCAATACAAGATAAATATAGAAAATAAAACTATTACAGTGGGTGTATATATGTATATTAAATAGTTGAGTTAAAATATGTAGTGCAAAAACAGAAATAATTTTCTTTTAAATAAGAGGTAGTATTCATGTGTTCAATGTCCATTTAGGAATCAAATGGCAGAGGGCAAGAAGCTGATCCTGAATCACTGAGTGTGTGTCTTCAGGCTTCTGTACCTCCTTCCTGATGGTAACAAGGAGAAGGGGGCATGTCCCTGGTGGTGGCGGTCCTCAATGATGGATGCCGCCTTCCTGAGGCACCTCTCCTTGAAGATGTCTTTGATACTGTGGAGGCTAGTACCCAAGATGGAGCTGACTAATCTTACAGCTCTCTGCAGTAGCTCCCCCCATTCCTGCTGGTGATGCAGCCAGTCAGAATACTGTCTGTGGTATACCTGTAGAAGTTTTTGAGTGTTTTAAGCAACAAACCAGATCTGCTCAAACTCCTAATGAAATATAGCCGCTGTCTTGCCGCCTTTATAGCTGTATGGATATGTTGCAACCAGGTTTGGTCCTCAGAGATATTAA
This sequence comes from Mobula birostris, assembly GCF_030028105.1. Lineage (NCBI taxonomy): Eukaryota > Metazoa > Chordata > Chondrichthyes > Myliobatiformes > Myliobatidae > Mobula > Mobula birostris. The sequence goes on from NC_092386.1 coordinate 32,244,468, forward strand.
CACCCAGGAACCTGAAACTGCTCACTCTCTCTACTTCTGATCCCTCTATGAGGATTGGTTTGTGCTCCCTCATTCTTCCCTTTCTGAAGTCCCCAATCAGCTCCTGAGTCTTGCTGATATCGAGTACAAGGTTATTTTGCTACGACACCATTCCACCATCTGGTATATTTCGCTCCTGTACACCCTCTCATCGCCACCTGAGATTCTGCCAACAATGGTTGTATCGTCAGCAAATTTATAGATGACATTTGAGCTATACCTAGCCACACAGTCATAGGTGCGGAAAGAGTAGAGTAGTGGGCTGTGGTGCACCAGCGTTGATTGTCAGTGAGGTGGAGGTGTTATTTCCAATCTACACAGGTTGTGGCCTTCTAATTAGGAAGTCAAGTGGAAAGAATGTCAGTGGAGAAGCATTTTAGAGATGGTCACCATAATTCTATGCATTTCCAAGTGGTTATGGCGAAAGATGAGTATAAATCAGGTGTAAAGGGGGAAAGCTTATACAAGACAGGACCTGACAAAGTGAGAATGATCTGAACGACCAGCAATAGTGGGAATTCAGGGTCGTTGTGTTCCTGTAAAAGTGAAAGCCAAAGGTAGCAGGTCCAAGGGTGGTAAAGGATATTGAGGGATGGGTAAGCTGAATAAAGGACTATAGATAGGGGAACATTAGTCCTGACGAAGGGTCTCGGCCTGAAACGTCGACTGCACCTCATCCTACAGATGCTGCCTGGCCTGCTGCGTTCACCAGCAACTTTGATGTGTGTTGCTTGAATTTCCAGCATCTGCAGAATTCCTGTTGTTTGCTATAGATAGGGGAGCCTGTTAAGAGTATAACACATGTAAGGTGAAGCCAAAAAGGAAATTAGGAAGCATGCAATATCACTGGTAGACTCGGGTGAAGGCAAATCCAGTGGTGTTTTATAACTATACTAAGGACAAGGGAAGAACCAGGGAAAAGGTTAGTACCTGTTAAGTCTTCTCTTCTCTGGTTATCCATTGAAATCCGACGACTATGTCCACTCTTGTTAAGTACAACAAGGGTAATCTGTGCATGGAACAACAAGGGATCGGAGATGTCTTAAATGATTTCTTTTCCATTAGTATTCACAATGAAAACTGAGTTAGTAGCTGGGAAGAGGAAATTCTGGTGCAAGTCTACAATGGTAGAAAGGAGGTACTTGATGCCTTAGTGGGCTTAAAAGGTGGATGAAAGGAGATGTTTCCCCTGGCTGAGGATCTAACAAACAGGAGCCACAGTTTGCAAATAAGGGAAAAGCTATTGAGGACTTGAAATATGGAGTAATTTTTTGACTTGGAAGATGATGAACTGTTGATAGGAAATCTGATAATTGAAAACAGAAAATGCCAGGAAATAATCAGGAGTTTATTTTTCAAATGAGAAAAGAAATAGGATCAGCGTTTTGTGTTAATGACCTTTCATCATCAATTGAAATGAATCTAAATGCGGAGCAGGTAGGAGAGAACAAAGGGAGAGGTCAGAGGTAAAGTAGTCACTGGTAGGGATTCAAAAGTGTGACAACTGAAAAAGTCTGTGTGGAGAACGAGTAAATAGCAGTTAAATGGAATCTGAAATACTGGAAGACTGAGGAGCAGTGAATGTGATGTAGAAGACTGGAATGGTGTATTATCTGAAACCCATTTCATTACTGAGGCTGTAATACATGAAGAAAGGTTCTCTTCTAACAGCTTGTGTTGAGTTTTGTTGCAACATTTTAGGGTCTCAAAGACACCAGTATTAAAATGGGTATTGGATGGAAAATAAATGTAAAATAGCACTTGGAGGTTCAGAATGTTTTTTGAGCTGCAAACCATTCAACCAGCTTGCATTTGGTTCATCAAATGTGGAAGTGTCAGCTTTTTGAATAAGTAATGCAGGATGCTAAATTAGAAGCTGAAGCATCCAAAAATAGTGTTGGTGGTCCTGGGTGGTAGAAATTAAAGTGGATGAGTCTTATGATTGGTTGCATGGGAAATTGTGATGAGAAGGGGATAATGGTGGAGATGGGAGAATAGATCGACGTGTCCTGGATGGAAAAATCCTTTTGGAGTGGTGAAAGTTGAAGGGAAAGAGGAGAGTAGTGACTTCACTTTGGAGATATCCAAAGTTGCAGCACGTAATCTGAATGAGAAAGGTTACGATGAAGGAAACTTATCCTTGTTCCTGTTGGAAGCTGAAAAGGGATGGAAGAATGAGAAATGGAAGAAACACATTTGAAGTCTGTCATTGGTGAAAATGGGTTAGCCATAGCTAGAAACTGAAAATTGGTAGGATTTTTGAAGTGCTAGGTTTATTGATGTGAATAAACAATTCAAAGAGAAAGTAGTAGATTCAGGGTAGGAAGATATGAGTTTCTCGGGACAAGTCAAGATGGATCTCCTGGACAATTGAACATGTGAATGTGAAAAGAAATGTGGTTGGGTTTGGAGAAATGGGATGAGCCAAAAGCAAATTTGAGGGTGAGGACTATTTCCACCAGATAGAGGAGGGTGGTAGTGGATGGAAACTGGTAAGCCTGTTGTCTAGAAAGAAGTCTTGATGGGGACAGAAGTGTATAAAGACTGGACGTCAACAGTGAAAATTAGTATTTTAAAATATGTTAGTCTTCTTCATGGCCTGAGTTGAGCAATTACATTTTTCCCCCTCAAAACTACTATTTTGGTGATGTGTAAAGTCACGGGAAACTTGTGCAAAATGACGATCTGTACTCATTGTTTTTGCAAGATGAAAATCTCTGGCAAACATCGAATCTTTGAAGCAATCAGGTAAAACAGACCTCAGGAATGATAGAAAAGTATTTTGTGGGCCATACCTTTGCCAGCTGAACACTAGAATAGCTTGGTATAAAAGTTGGAATTAATTATTAAAGGCTACAAAATGTATGTAAGTATATTGGATTTCAAACTGATTGACTAGGTTGAAGAAAAATTTTTAAAAAGTGGCATCACCAACATCTGCTTGAAAATGGGAAGTAAAATTTGGCAAGGTGCAAACCTGACAACTGGCCAAACAAGCCCTGTTCATGTCCAGTGAGATGACATAAAATTACCCTCTTTTTCATGGAGAAGCTCTGGTTCTCCTGGCATGGAGTAAACACCTGAATGTTGGAATTGAAAGGGAAGGCACATTTTAGAAGTCTATCAGCTTTATCCACAAGGGTCTGAGTTCAATGATCCCAACCCTTTTTAAGTGATGGGATTAAATTTCTGCATCAGAATGTAATGAATCTGAGTGGTAGATTAATTTCAAAATAATACTTTATTCTACCAGTATAGTGAAATCTGTTCTACATTTTAGTTTTATTCTTAGGGCTTCACTGAACTTTCATTAAAAGCCAACTGTTTTATATTTTGTATCTGAAACAAGGATATTATAGCAAATTTAAAACAAAAATAATTTTTTAAATAGTTTTAAATTAATTTCCAGAACAAAGCAGAAGAGACGACTTAGAAGCATTAGGTCACATGTTCATGTATTTCCTTCGTGGCAGTCTTCCTTGGCAAGGCCTTAAGGCAAGTTTTTCCTCCCCCTTCTCTTTTTATACTAAAAATTGCTAACTGCAGCTAAAAATTGCCTTGTAAACACAGTTGGTGAATTTACTGTCTCTTTTCAGGCGGACACATTAAAAGAAAGATATCAGAAGATTGGGGACACCAAGCGGGCGACACCTGTCGAAGTGTTATGTGAAAATTTTCCAGGTAATTAGAGAGCTTTGAAGTCTCCAAACATCTTGCTCCCATTTCAGACCCTTAAGTTGATTGATTTACTTCTGCAACATTTTTTTTTCACTGCAATGTGCAGTAGTTTGCAAGTTGTTTAATCAAATGCTGCTGATATGATGGGATGCCATTCCTGTTCTTTAAGAGATGGGAAGATGAATACATAATATTTTAATCATACTATTCGTATGGAGCAAATATTAGTGTGTTTTAGGCTTGATTTTTTTTTTCAGATGTTGCGATGAATTTTAGTTCTGCTGTTTTTCTGGTGATCCTTTAATCTTGGGTATGTGGATCTGACGATGCTGATAGCATCTGAAAGCAATGTGCAATGGTGTTTCTTCTATAGGTTTAAGCACTGTTCAAATTTTCAGTCAATCAAGTATCACCACCACAGCAAGATGGGTTCCACCAAAAAATAACTAAAGACAAGCTGTCAGGGTTGCAAAGTTGAAGCACCAGAAGACTGTAATGCTCTGGGTCAAACTTACTGCCCATTGCACCACTGACATTAGGGTAGCCGTGAAGGTCCTCCATCTCTGTCTGTCCTTGACCATCTTTATTGTGTCTCAGGTGTGGTTCAGGGTCCTGAGTCGAACACAGATATAGATGGATTCTAAAAATGTTGTTTGTGTAACAAATTTTTTTTGGATCTGTTAGGGTTGTTAGCTCTGAGCTGAACCCCCAAACCTAGAACCCGATGGACCACTCTAAATCTGGCCTCTACCCTCTGACCATAGGTGAACCTACCAAGAGTTAAAGCATAAGGCCCTGACTCCAGCCAACATTGCTCTGTGGACCCTTGAGGCATCAAACCTCCAATCCCCATGGCAAGGTTGTGGTCCTCTTGGAGGTCTGGTTCAAACACGCACAGAAAAAGAAAGAAACAATTAGTTCAGAATTTGAGTTTCATATTATTTGCTCTCTCATGGATTTGTGTACACAGACTCAACATTAATGTTGACTCAGTTTAATGTAGATTTTTAATTCAGCTTTAAAGTAGTGACTGTTTGCAGAGGGCTTGAAATTAGTACTCATTTTTTTTTGTGTTGGTTCACTGCCAACAGATTTTGTTTCACTTGTACTGTAACAATCTCTGTACTGGCTAGTTGTTTTCATAGGTGCTATTTCCCCTTATATCTGCACTGGCCTTAAAATAATTTATAATTTTCTATACAATTCTGTTATTTCATGGTAAGTGCTATTGAAACATTTTCTTAACATCTACATAGCCACTTGTGAATTTAATTTTAAAATAATTTCTGTGGCAATATTTTGGTGCAAATAATATAATGTTTGACCAGTGAAGGACTAACCTTTAGACGAAAATTTCTTGGTGAAAATAGCAACAGAATAAATTGAATTCATTAAAACTATAGCAGTTTTTCTCCATTCACAGAATTTTCGAAGTACACTGTTTATTAATTCCAGCATTACTGTTTAAATGTTGAAATTAAAATTTTATGTTTGTAGAAGAGATGGCTACGTATTTGCGCTATGTAAGAAGGCTGGACTTCTTCGAGAAACCAGACTATGATTACCTAAGGAAGCTCTTCACGGACTTATTTGATAAGAAAGGTTACATGTTCGATTATGAATATGACTGGATCGGCAAACAACTTGTAAGATTAAAAATCACATCACTTTATCACATTTCTTTTTGTTTAATGAATATAGTTTTTATGAAATCAGAATGCTACAAGACCCTAAATATCAATGGATAGATTAAAATCAACATATAAAATTTCTTGACTTCTGTCCAAAAATACAAATGAGCTGTCTTACTAGCTGTTAGGATAAGGTGCAACTTGGGAATATTTGAAAGACATCTGGAAAAGGGGGAAAATCCTTTTTTCTGTGCCCAGTGTTGGAACAAATGATTAGCCAAGCTGTTTTGCCAGGGGCAGTAGTAGGAGTTCAGGGCTATATTGAAGATCATGGCCTCTGGTAATAATCTCAATGTGCAAAAAGGCTGATCTTGTGTGCTTAATTTGTGCTATTTGTTGAACCTGTTGACCTGCTGAAATTTTATGTAAATAGTTAATGGTGTTTATTCTACTTTCTGCTCAAAATATTAATCTGAATACAAATTTAGGAATACCCATAGTTTGCTTGTGATCGGTGTAATGTAAATGATCTTTTCTGCAATAATTTTTGCTCCTAATCCTTGTCGTGTATCACCATGTCTTGTTATGAGCAGCTCAAATTTTCATCTAAAATTTTTAATTGCTCTATTCCCTAGATGTTTTGCACTTTCTCCTTGAGATGTTATTCCTTCTCATTTTTTTTCCCCTCTACTAAATAATTCATTATGTTTGATGTCCTCGTCAACCCCAGTTCCCGGCCTTTTCCCCGTAACCTTAGATGCCATGTCCAATCAAGAACCTATCAATGTATGCCTTAAATACACCCAACTCTTTGAGAACCGTGGTACTTCCTTTTTGCTTCCACCATCTGTGAAATTCTCAATCTAAGACTTGACACCTTCCAGGTACCATAATTCCTTCTCTGCCAACTATTTCCTTCATTGTGCTCTCAGAACTTTCCTTCCAGTGATTCTTGATAAAACTACCATGGTCCTTTGAGATTTACTTTTCACCTGAAGAACAAAATAGATCTTCAATTAATTTCAAATATTCGCTAATTGTGCTATTTCAGTGAATTATTTGCCACCCACAGGGAAATAGTTTTTGTCTTTGCCAAAGCTTCAGGATAGAAAACTCAAAACTGAATAAGTCATCAAAAAATTGTAAACAAAATTGAGGTTTAGTTGCTTAAAAATGAACTCCAGCACAGTCACACACTCTTTTGTTATGTTCTACCAATTTTAAAATTTCTTCCTTGTAATCCTTCCTAACAGTGAAACTGACCCTGAAATATCCTTGATTTTTTTTCAGTGTAGAGTAAGATTAATCTTATAAATTATTTATTTTTACACTTTCAAATAGCCTCTGGAATACTTGCAACCATTAAAGAAAGACTTCCATTTACATAACGCTTTTATTTGGTCTCTGGGGAACATCTTAACGTGATTCACATATCTTGAAGTACAGTACTTATTACTTTTGAAGAATTCTGGCAGCTAATTTGCATTGAGAAGGTTTCTTTAAACATTAGTGCATTGAAAGTTCAGCTAATTGTTTAGATGGTCACTTGGATGGAGTAAAGTCATTGAAGAACTATTTGTTCCTTGTCTGGTAGTCCCTGAAGTCCCAATATTGATTGCATAGAAGGTGTCAGTTTGTCTCCTTGTTTTTCAAGTGATGCTGGTTCAGCTATTGGCAGTTGGGGAATTTATGTTAATATAAGTAAATAAATCGGGAAATAAAGCTAGTTTCAGTAATACTAACCATTCAACTGTCAGTTTTCTTAAAAACGCATTTAGTTTACTATCATCCTGTGGGGAAGGAAATTTACCATTGTTACCCAGTCTGTCCTATAATATTGCAGATCCTTTAGTCTGGTTGATTCTTAACTATCTTGTTGAGGGCAATAAGTGATGAACTATAAATTGACAGCCTTTGCTGCAATATCAACAGCTTTGGAGCAAACAAATAAAAAGGAAATTCCTCTGGATTCTTAAATGTCCATCAGAAATAGTTGGTTGCATTTACTTCAAGCCCGTTACTCCCAGTGGGGCATGGGCCACCGACAGCAGCTTATCAGAGTCCACTATCCTACGCCAATCTTTCAAGTCAAGTCAAGTCAAATTTATTTATATAGCGCATTTAAAAACAACCCACGTTGACCAAAGTGCTGTACAGATCAGAGCAGAATAGCTAAAATTACAAATACAAGAAACACAGACATAACCAACAAGCTTATAGGCGCAAAAGAAACAACACAAGGGCCTAGGCACAAGCCAAAAATCAGCCACAGCAGGAGGATTCAAACGCTAGTGAATAAAAGTAAGATTTGAGCCTGGATTTAAAAGAGTCGATGGAGGAGGCAGATCTGATAGGGAGGAGAACGCTGCTCCACGGTCTAGGGGCTACAGTAGCAAAAGCGCAATCACCCTTGAGCTTAAGTTTCGATCGCAGGACAGCCAGGAGCCCCAAGTCAGCCGACCTGAGGGAACTGGAAGTAGAATAAGAGGTTAGAAGGTCTGTGGTATAAGGGCGGGGGGCAACCCATTTAGGGCTTTATAAACAAACAGGAGAATCTTAAAATCAATTCTGAACCATACTGGCAGCCAGTGGAGGGAGGCCAGGATAGGAGCAATATGGTCCCTCTTCCGGGCACCTGTCAGGAGCCTAGCTGCGGCATTTAGGTCCAGTTGCAGGTGGGACAGGGACAACTGACTATTCCCAGTATGCAGGGAATTGGAGTAGTCCAAGCGGGGGGATATAAGGGCGTGGATGACTTCCTCGAGATCTTTGAAAGAGAGAAGCTGCTTGATTTTGGCAATAGTACGAAGCTGGAAAATACTGGCTTTTACTACTGCATTAACTTGTCAAACTTAAAGGTGGAATCAAATATCACACCAAGGGATTTAACATGAGATTTGACAAGGGTGGACAGGTTACCAAGACTGTTGGTAATCACTTTGATGGAGTCGGGGGGCCAAATAGGACAGCTTCAGACTTGCCTTCATTCAACTGTGAGAAGTTTTGTGCCATCCAACACTTTATGTCCTCAAGGCAGTTCATGAGGCTGGCTAGATTTGACTGGTCGTTTGGATTTAGGGGGGAGATAAAGCTGTGTGTCATCAGCATAACAGTGGAAAGAAATGTTGTAGTTTTTGAATGATTGGCCAAGGGGAAGCATGTATACAGAGAAAAGAATGGGACCTAGGATGGAACCTTGTGGGACCCTGCAGGAGAGACTAGCTAAGGGGAGAAGAAAATTTGCCTATGTTGACGGAGAAGCTTCTATTTTTGAGGTAGGATATAAACCAATTCAAGGCAGTGCCATCAACACCAACCCTGTAATGGAGATGGTCTATTAAAATGGTGTGATCCACAGTATTGAACGCTGCACTGAGGTCAAGAAGAATTAGAATAGCAGAGTCACCTGAGTCGGTAGAGAGGAGCAGATCATTGTACACTTTCAGCAGGGCAGAAAACCTTAAAATCTGACTGAAATCTTTCCAAGATGTTGTTTTGGTGTAAAAAGTAGGGCAGCAACTGACTGAGAATAACCTTTTCAAGAACCTTTGACAGGAGTGGAAGTTTAGAAATAGATCTGTAGTTACTAGGTAAGGTAGGGTGTAAGTTGGGTTTTTTCAGGAGGGGCTGGACCACGGCACGCTTGAAGCAGGTTGGAACAGTACCAGTGGCCAGGGAGCTGTTGATAATAGGATGCTGGGACCGGCTATGTCAAAGACATCCTTCAGGAGGGCAGTGGGGACAATGTCAAGGGGGCAGGTTGCAAGTTTTATGGTGGACACAATCTTTGCAAGGAAGGGAAGCGTGATGGGTTGGAAGCAGTCCAGTTTAGATGAACAAACCAGTGAGATAGCTAGGTCATAGGTGGGGGAGGGGGGGAATGTTCATTCTAATGTCCTCAACTTTGCTAATGAAGAATTTTTAAAATTCTTCGCACTTAGCAGGGAACACATCTAAGCTGATACTAGGGGCGGGACAAATGACAGAATTTATGGTGCTGAATAAGACCTTGGGTCCCATCTTCAAAAATCCTTCTCTCGGGGATGAGGACTTTGGAACTCCTGTTGGTGTTTCTGTAGCTCTGGGTTTTTATGGGTTGAGGTTGCTCGTCCTATGCCCAACCCTCCTCCTTTCGCAGCCAAGCTTGAGACCGTCCAACAGATGGTTGAGGTTCAGTTGAATACCACACTTAAAGAAGTAAATGTTGACTATGTGTTAATATGCTGCAAGGTTGAACCCTTCTATTTATTTCTATTTCCTTCAGTCTTGTAAGGAAGGAATGCCTTTAAGCAGTGTCTTCTACAATATCTAAATACCACTTCACAGCCAACTGTATGCTTTTAAATTAGAGCTACCGTCGCATGGCACAGAAGCTTGATAGTCATTTTGTACCATGCAGGATGTCAGCACACTGCGATTACTTCCTGGCTGCCTTTAACTAGGTCCAGTGTTGTTTCTTCACAGCCTGAGAGAGCAGGCTCAGTTTAATATTGGCCTCAGTTTAAGTTCACAAGAATTATCCTGGGGATGAAAGGGTTAATGTATGAGGAGCCCTTGCTCTGGGCTTGTACTTGCTGGAGTTTAGAAGAAAGTGGGGCGGGGGAGGGGGTGGGAGGATCTCATTGAAACCTTTCAAATTTTGAAAGGCCAAGGTAGAATGGATGTGGAGAGGATGTTTCTTATATTTGGGGAATCAAGGACCAGAGGGCAGAGCTTCAGAATAGAAGGACATCCCTTTAGAACAGAGATGATGAGGAATTTCTTTAGCCAAAGGGTGGTGAATCTGTGGAAATCATTGCCACATATGGCTGTGGAAGTCAAGTCATTGGCAATGTTTAGACCATAGACACAGGAGCAGAATGAAGCTATTTGGCCCAATGAATCTGCTCTACCATTCCATCATGACTAATTTATTATCCCTGTCACTGCCCCCCCCATCCTCTTTCCTTCTCCCTGTAACCTTTGATTCCCTGACTAATCAAGAATCGATCAACCTTAATTTTAAATATGCTCACCGACTTGGCCTCCTCAGCCATCTGTGGCAATGCATTCCACAGATTCACAACTTTCTGGCTAAATAAATTCCTCCTCATTTCTGTTCTAAACGGGCGCTCCTCTATTCTGAGACTGTACCCTCTTTTTTGAACTCACCTACTATAGGAAAATCCTGTCCACATTCACTTTATCTAGACCTTTCAATATCTGATAGCTTACAATGAGATCCCCCATCCCCCATTCTTCTAATCTCGATCAAATACAGGCACAGAAGCATCATAAGCTCCTTGTATGTTAACTCTTCCATTCCTGAAATCATTCATGTGAGCTTCCTCTGGGCTTTGTCCAATGCCAGCACATCTTTTAGATAAAGGGCTCAAAACTTCTCATAATACTCCAAGTGAAGTCTGATCAATGCCTTATAAAGCCTCAGCATTGCAACCTTGTTCTAGTATTATAGTCCTCTTGAAATGAATGCGAACATTGCATGTGTCTTCCTTACCATCAACTCAACCTACAAGATAACCTTTAGGGAATCCTGCATTCTGATTTTTGAATTTTCTCCCTGTTAGAAAGTAGTCCGTTCTTTTATTCCTTTTCCCAAAGTGCATGACTATACACTTCCCAATACTATGTTCCCTTTGCTGCTTCCTTGTTGTTTTTCCAAATCTGTGCATGTCCTTCTGCAGACTCATTGCTTCCTCAACACTACCTGCCCCTCCATCTATCTTTCTGTTGTCCACAAACTTGGACACAAAGACATCAGTTCAGTTACTAGATCATTGACTTATAGCGTGAAAAGAAGCGGTCCCAGCACCAATCCCTGCAGAGCATAATCAGTTGCTGGCAGCCAACAGCAAAGGCTCCCTTTTAAAGTGGAGATGGCAGGAGAATGGGGCTGAAAGAGATGATAAATTGGCTCTGATGGAATGGTGGAGCAGACCCTATAAGGGCTGAATGGTCTAATTCTTCTCCAATGTCTTATGGTGTTGTATGTTAGCCTGCAGAAGGCACGTGTGACATTGAACTATTTTGATATTGTACTGTGGAGTGGAGCACCTTCAGGCTCCGATGAAAGAACTGTTCTGCAGGAAAGAAAGGTACATTGTTTATTCTTCATGCTCTAATTTGCCTCCAAAATTATTAATTAATTACTGATGTAGGGGACTTGGCACATTTCACTGTTTTAATGCTGTTGTTATTGGGTGAAGTTGATTTCTGTTTATGAGCAAATAGCTGTATAGTGTATTGCTAGTGGAAGAACAGTGCTTAATTAAATATTTCAATACAGTTCAGCTACTTTTATTTCAGAACATAATGTCATTTCTTCTTAATTACAGCCCACTCCAGTTGGCTCAATTCATACAGATAATGCTCTCACAACAGTGAACAGAGATAGTCATCAACACAGGGATAGGACACAAGCCAAAAATCAGGTGGGTTTACCATGCCATTCTGATGTGGGTTACTATATTTCTAGGTGTAATAGAATTTATTTAAACTGCTTCCAGAAAATAAAGTTATGTTTTTGTTGGTTTGGCATAAGCTTTAGTTTTACTTTATTGTAATTCTCTGGAGTTACCAATACCAAAAACACAAGTAAGTTGGATGAATATGTAATGGTTAGGGAAGTATCTTCCTGCTATTGGCCTTAGTAACAAAATCATGGTAGTGTTTACATTGACTGCTCAAGATTTGAATGTTAGGAGCTTATAGGTTTGAATAGGTACACTTAGTGTCGGAAACATGTTTACATGAAATTCTTATTCTTCACAAACGTCCATGAAAACAGAGGAGTGTCCCAAAGAATGAATTGCAGTTAAATGTTAGAATCCCAAACCCTCTACCCAGCACCCCCCATGCAGAAGCAGCAGCAAGGCAACGACCCCCTCCCTCACCAGCAAAAGAGCATCAGCACCCTCCACCGAGCACGTAAGCGAGTGCAGCAAAGCATCAATAAAGACACAGGCTTGCAGTACCCTAAGGACTACTCGTTCACCTGGTATTTGACATACCACAGGCTCTCTCTCTGTCCCTAATAAGCGTAAAGGAGGTATCCCCGTTTCACAGCAAGAGGGGAGATATAACAAATAACTCACTGATTTATGGTGTTTTAAAGTCTGTTACATCGCTTTTTCTGAGCCCTTTGCCCAAAGAACTCGGATCTCTGGGCACGTAGCCAGCAGCCAGCCGCTGCTTCCGATCGCCTGTGTTCTCCCGTGGCGCATCAGGCAGTGGCACCGACCTTGAATCAGTCCGTCTCCAGAGCCATGAAAAACCGGAATTCTGAAGATGTGCTAGCCTTCCAGGCCACGTCCTTGGGATATTGAAAAGCAGCCGGTCATGAGGCCCTGAGAGCGGGTCCCATTCCCGCAACGAACTGAAGTCAGAGTGTAACTACAGGTCAGTGTCTTCAAAAGAACTTTGAAAGGAAAAAAAAAGATATCAAAGATGGAGATGGAGCTGTTTCCGAAGATGCAAGCAAAGAAATCGCCGTTTAGTGCCGTCATGATTAAGCTCCACCCTCCATTTATGTCAGAAAAGCAGCGAACTGTTTGAAACCAAAAAGAAAAATTTGTTAAATTGAACTCTCTCTCAATACACATGTCACATGATCCGAAACTTGTGCAGATAAATTATATTCCAGCAGGAGTCCTGCATAATCACAAAGCACACGAAGGAAAATCAGAAGTAAATTTGGGAATAGAAACCGGTCTGGAATTAATGTCAGGGCTGTCATAAGGGAGAAAGGCTCAGCACTGGGGTCAGGTTATTAAACTTGGGTGTGGAAATTGAGAAGAGCCATAGAATGAAGATTGAAGACATTGCAGATTAGGGCGAGGAGGATGAGACAAGTTGTGGACCAGGACCTTTCAGAATGAGAGGGGTTTGACACCTGTTGATTGATATGCTGGGACTGCTCAATGACAGGTGCTGCGTGAATCTCCTGATAGAATTTCCCTGGCAAAGAAGCTTTTTCCATTTATTGGTGGCACTGGGTGGGTTTCTGACATGGGAGAACTTCACAAATAGAAGGACAATTTGCTGCCAGAAATGTAGAACTGAAATTACAGCATGGCATGATTTAACGTGGAAACCATTGTGATGAAATTCTGCTCCTGAAGTAAATGATTTTCATATGTATATAGTTGAAAATCAAAATGCTACCTAATTGAATCTCTTACCAATTATGTAGAAGAAAGCCCTTCTGCAATTGGAAAATCAGGAAATGTCTTAGTGAAGTCATTCACAGGGTGTATTTGTAGGATTGTACAGCATTCAATTCAAGGCAGATGAACAATTCTAAGCTGTATTTTCAGCGGTGTTGCCTATCCAGCTGACAGACTGATGGTTCATTGCAACAAATGTAAAGAATCCACCAGTATGATATACAAAGATTTGTCCATCTGCATTATTTCCAAGTGCTGTTTGAATCACTTCATGTACATTGAGAATACAACTCAGACTCCTGAGACAGGTCAGGTCAATATAGGTAAACCAGCACATGGTATTTAATTTGTGTTTTTTTTCTCTATCCCAAATGTGACTTGTTAATAAGTTGGCTACGCTGTAAAATATTGTTCATTTGTCCTTGTATTCAGCGAAGCCAAAAATCCATCACCGCAACCTGATTGAAATTTTCATTTTTTTCCAAGTGATTTTGCAGTTGTAACAAATTTGCTGTTTTACATTTCAGTGAACAAATATCTTAATTTTTTAAGGCAAATAAAAAAAGCTTGATAGTTACTTTCCTGAGTCACCCACTCATTTATTTTTTCACAGACTCATTGCATGAGTTTTAGTTTTTTTAGAATTAATTGCTTTTGGAGTATCTGCAAATGGAGGAAATTAACTGCTAGCTTGTAAGGCTCTAAGCAAGGTTATAAAGCTCATAATTGGGAAAACGTTTTCCCTGTCGTTTGGAGCTATATGGGGGAAAACTTGAAATGTGACACCAAAATAAGGACCAAGAATAATTGCAGTAACAGAACTGAATATCTAACTTTTCAAGATTTTCACTTTAGTTCCTATGTTTGTTCAAATTAAAGAACAGGGCATTGTCATAAAATGTCTGCAAGTTCTTTCAACAATAAATTACTTCCAGCAATGAAATAGCTCTGCTTGTACAAGCAGATACTGTCATTACTCGAAACAACTACTATCCAGTAAGCAGTGCCAGTTGCAATATAGAATGAAAATGCCAGCTCATTTATTTATAAGTGTACATCACTTATGCTGTCCCAAAAAATGCTTGAAAGATCAATTAGAAATTGGTTACAATCCTGTAATAGAGACTTCAGTTATCTTTCAGTTTAGTGTAAAGATGTCATTCATTTATTTTGCATGAAAATAATGAACACTATTTGTTGGACTTGCCAAAGCCATCGTGGCTACTTCTAATAAATGTCATTACTAGTATTTTCCTAATCTTTATAGCATAGTTCTGTAGTAAGCAAAGCAGCAATCATGGAACCTTGGCTATAACTTTTATGATTACCTATCAAGTTTTAGAATGAATGTGACCATAAGACAAAGGAGCAGAAGTCAGCCATTCAGCCCATCGAGTCTGCTCCGCTATTTTATCATGAGCTGATCCATTCTCCCATTTAGTCCCACTCCCCCGCCTTCTCACCATAACCTGGTTTGAATTAATGTCACATTTCCTTTAAAAGTATAAACCTGAGCACAATAATAAATTAATGAAGATGGAACATGTAATTCTGATTTAGAAGGCAAGTCAGTTCTGCAATATTTAATAGACATTTAAGAAAATAAAAAAAATAATTGTTATATGGATTTTAAAGAGGTATTTGATAAAATATGCCATAAAAATCTTACTAAGTTGGTTCAAGGATAGAAGACAATAAGTAAAGATGTCTTATTTTAATTGGGAAGATAGTCACTGATATTACCGAATTCTTGTTTTCCATTCTTTTGTATGGCTGGGATTCAAAGTGAGAGGTTATAATAAGGTGGATTCCAGTTAATTTGGACACATTGGGACCAGCATATATTGGCCTAATTAAGCAACTGCCCCGATTAGCCAAAGTTTCATGGAAATAGTTAAAAAGCTATAAAAAAGACAAACTACCATTTGACTGGGTGATTAATTATGTGTTCAAATGAAACATAGAACAAACTAGAACACTACCAATAGTACTATAAAACTATGAGTTCCTAATAGTAATCGACAGGAATTCATTCAGTATATGCTACCTTGTTTTGATTAACTGTAATGGAATAAAATCAGCTCAGACACTTGGTACATATAATGGTCTGCCTTTGAACAATGCTTTTGGTTTGATGCTGCAAATATGTTCCTGGCATCTCCCTAGTCTGAGTACTTGAAACCGCAGTGAGAAAAACAATTTTGAATTGTCTTGCTGCTTATTTCTCGACGACTATCAGTAACAAAAATCACTGCTTTTTGAACATAAACGCAACCTACATTATTTGAAAACTATTCGCTTTAAGCACGGCCACATGAGTGCATGTGACTGACATTAATTACAAACAATTCGGCAACAGTCTACTATCGCAGTTAAGCAGCAAAATGCCCCAAAATAAACAAAGGGAATCAGGACTATTTTCTCAATTAGATTTTGTTCCTTAAGAACTGCCCCGATTAACCAATGGCCCAATTAACTGGAATTCACTGTATCAGTACTGGCATATTTTAAGATTTATTGTGAGAACAATTTTAGTATTTAGACAAGTCAGATTGGGTATATAAATCTTTCAATACATCTGTGTAAAAATGCTTTGATTCTTGAGTTACTTACTTTTTGGTATAGGGGAGTTTAGGAGTCTTCCTCAAAGATTTTAACTTTGGAGTAATTTTCCAGACCGAACTGAAACTGATTTTTGCTTAACCCTTTAGCAGCTGAGAGCCAATTTATTCGCTGCCCTAAGAAGGGCCGTTAACTTTCTCAGATGTGGAAATTGAAACAAGTAGTACATTATAGTTTCTTTCCATTCCTGCGATTATTTGAACTGGGATTCAATATCTGTATGTCCTGAGTAGGAAGTGTGAATGCTGATGCTCATCCAAGCATAAATTTCCTTAAGCAGGGCCGAGGTGCAAGACTAACTCACATGTTTTTTTTTTAAGAAAGGAGAAGTGCTAGCATTTAGTATAATCAAAATCAGAGATTCTCTTCTCCCCCCCCAATAAAGGGTCAAAAGGGAAAAGCTACTTCTGCTGGTAGCACAAACTTATAAGTACAGATTTCCCCTGCCATCCGAAGGTAGAGTGTTCCTATGAAACTGTTCATAAGCTGAAATGTCATAAAGCGAAGAAGCAATTACCATTTATTTATGTGGGAAAATTTTGTGAGCGTTCGCAGACCCAAAAATAACCTACCAAATCATGCCAAATAACACATAAAACCTAAAATAACAGTAACATATAGTAAAAGCAGGAATGATATGATAAATACACAGCCTATATAAAGTAGAAATACTTTTCCACAATCATTGTCGGCACTGTTCTCCGAAGCGAAAATCTCACGCAAGCGCTCTCAGCAAAAACACTCTCTCCAGTAACCTTTAAGCTATGAAGCTGCCAAATCATATCAAATAACATGTAAAAATACACAGCCTATATAAAGTAGAAATAATGTATGTACAGTGTAGTATCACTTACTGGAATTGGGAAGACAGCGCAGAGCACACTGATGATGGTGTGTTAGACTGAGTCGTCGCAGGCTGGGGTGGTGCAGTGACCCCCACCCTCCAGGCCGCCGACCGATACATTCCCGCGAAGCATGCAGTGGTAGCCAGGAGGCACACAGCACATCTTTAAGAAAAAAGCCGAAATAAACATGCTGATTAATTAGGTGCCGCCTGACACGTAATTGTCGGCCCAGATCAGTGCCGATTGCTGATTGCATCGCCTCTGATCTGGGCCGACATTTACATGTCGGGCAGCACCTAATTAATTAGCTTGTTTATTTAGGCTTTTTTCTTAAAGATGTGCTGGGTGCGTCCCAGCTACAATGCATTCTCCTTGAATCGGTATCTATCCGTGGCTCGGGGGTTCGGGTGGTGGGTCACTGGGGTGTCATCTCATCGTCGTCTGTTTCCATTAGAGCGGGCAGCTCATCTTCTCCTGTGACTGCCCACCTCGATGTCGAAGGTCGAGGTTCGTCGTCTGCTGTGGCTGATGTGGAAGGCTTGCTTGACTGCTGAGCCTCGCGCATTTTTCTATCACACAGTTCTTTGTAAGCACTCAAACCATCCTGCAAATATCCCCTAAACCGACGTACCCTTTCAAAATTAAAGTTGTACTTTATCATTGCAGCGAAAATCTCACGCAGTTGCTTCACGTTCATTTCGCTAATGAATTTGGTTTCGATTATTATCCTTTCCTCTTCCAATTGCATCAGCTCTTCATCTATCAGTTCTTGGTCATGGGATGCCAAAACCTCTTCAACATCATCTTCGTCAACTTCCACAAGCCAAACTCACGTTGTCCTTACTTCGTTCACCACGATCGAAATGCTTACTTATGTCTAGTTTTATGCTAAGTGTAACACCCTTACAAGCTCTTTCAGGCTTTCCAATACCTCAGAACTCCTCTTGCAAACGGCTGCTCACAGGCACATGTTAAAGCAATGCTGTTCCGAATCCGGGGGAGAGCGGCTGCTCTGGGCGCGCGCTGATTTTTTTCGTAACAGTGAAAACACCTTCTGTTAGCGAAAATGGTACTAATGTAGGTCTTCTGTAACAGTGAGGTTTCGTAAAGCGAACGTTCGAAAAGTCAGGGGACACCTGTATTGCCGAAAGAGTAGAGGGGAAAAATTTAGTTAGGACATGTTTCAAGGAAATTGAATGTAATGCCAAAAACTTTGACTAACCAAAATTAATAGTAATTTGTCAATAAGGTGCATTTTGAGAAGTTAAATCAGGCCAGGCAGGACGTGGACAGTGAATGGCAGGGCTCTGGGAATCCTTATTCAGCAGCAAGACCTTGGGGTGAAATGTATCATTCCCTTGACAGTGGTGACACTGGTAGACAGAGTGATGATGATAATAATTGCATTCATTGGTTGAGGCATTTAGGACAGGAGTTGTGACATCATGTTAGAGTTGTAGAGGTATTGGTTAAGTTGCATTTGGAGTATTGTGTGCAGTTCTGCTTGTCACATTTTTGGATGGTTGTGATTAGGCTAGAGAGGGTGCAGATTGTCAGAAATGCTGCCAGTACTGGAGGGCTTGGATTCCCTCCAGTTTTCCCTGACATAAAGAAAGATGAGGCTGACTTTATCAAGGTTTATAGAATAAAGCGGAGGCATAGATGGGGTACTTTATAGGACATAGATTTAAGGTAAGAGGGAAGATATAGTCGTAGTCATACTTTATTGATCCCTGGGGAAATTGGTTTTCGTTACAGTTGCACCATAAATAATTAAATAGTAATATGTAAATTATGCCAGGAAATAAGTCCAGGACCAGCCTATTGGCTCAGGGTGTCTGACCCTCCAAGGGAGGAGTTGTATAGTTTGATGGCCACAGGCAGGAATGACTTCCTATGACGCTCTGCGTTGCATCTCGGTGGAATGAGTCTCATTCCACCGAGATGCCACCGATCAAGGGGATCTGAGAGTGGTGGCGATGTGGAGCAAGCTACAGGAAGAAATGGCAGAGGTAGGTGTAATTAAAATGTTCAGAAGACATTTGGAAAGGTTTATGTAAAAGGTTTAGAGGGATATGGGCTAAATGCAAGCAAATGGGAATATCAAAAATGTGCATCTTAGTTGGCAAGGATCAGTTTGGCTGAAGGGCCTTTATGTCTCGATGGAGTTGTGAACCTCTGTGAAAAGAAGAAATGCAGCTTCAAGGACAATTAAGTGAAAAGATGATTCCCACTGTTCTGTAATATTGAGATTCTGATCAGTAAAAATAGTGCAACACAGCAGTTTTATATTTTCCAGTTTGCTAGAGCAGAAACAATGCTTTTGCAACATTTTGCTTGAAAAGAACATGTTAAATTTTGTTCTTCAGAGGGACTGTAGAATTTTGAGTTCTAAATACTTAACAATTTGCAGTGTTATTGTAAACTTGTAGAAATTTACAGTAACTGAACATTATGAATTGATATGCACAAACTCTATGCATTGACTATGCAATTAAGCTTATGATTCTGTGAAAAATATTTAATTTTGCCTCCAATTTAGTGAGCAGATTAAAGAAAGCTGCAATCAATGCCAATTATGAAGTTCAGTTAAAGTTGAAAAAAATTTTTAAGGAATTATGGTTGCAAGAAAAAGTTTGTGAACCCTTTGCAAGTTACCTGGTTTTCTGTATTAGTTACTCATAAAATGTGGTCTGATCTTCATCTAAGTCACAATAATAAACAAATACAATCTGGCTAAACTAATAACACACAAACAGTTGTACTTTTCATATCTTTATTGAATACATTGTTTAATCATTCACAGCCCAGCTGGAAAAAGTGTAAACTTGTATTTAATAACTGGTAGAACTTCACTTAGCAGCAATAACCTCCACCAAACATTTCCTGTAGCTGCTGATCAGACTTGCATAATGGCGAGGAGGAAATTTTAGACAATGATGCCCTGAGGCTGCAAAGCAGTCCCAAACCATGATAACAACAGGAATTCTGCAGATGCTGGAAATTCAAGCAACACACATCAAAGTTGCTGGTGAACGCAGCAGGCCAGGCAGCATCTGTAGGAAGAGGTGCAGTCGACGTTTCAGGCCGAGACCCTTCGTCAGGACTAACTGAAGGAAGAGTGAGTAAGGGATTTGAAAGTTGGAGGGGGAGGGGGAGATCCAAAATGATAGGAGAAGACAGGAGGGGGAGGGATGGAGCCAAGAGCTGGACAGGTGATTGGCAAAAGGGGATACGAGAGGATCATGGGGCAGGAGGTCTGGAAAGAAAGACAAAGGGGGGGGGGCCCAAAGGATGGGCAAGAGGTATATTCAGAGGGACAGAGGGAGAAAAAGGAGAGTGAGAGAAAGAATGTGTGCATAAAAATAAGTAACAGATGGGGTACGAGGGGGAGGTGGGGCCTTAGCGGAAGTTAGAGAAGTCGATGTTCATGCCATCAGGTTGGAGGCTACCCAGATGGAATATAAGGTGTTGTTCCTCCAACTTGAGTGTGGCTTCATCTTTACAGTAGAGGAGGCCGTGGATAGACATGTCAGAATGGGAATGGGATGTGGAATTAAAATGTGTGGCCACTGGGAGATCCTGCTTTCTCTGGCGGACAGAGCGTAGATGTTCAGCAAAGCGGTCTCCCAGTCTGTGTCGGGTCTCGCCAATATATAAAAGGCCACATCGGGAGCACCGGATGCAGTATATCACCCCAGTCGACTCACAGGTGAAGTGTTGCCTCACCTGGAAGGACTGTTTGGGGCCCTGAATGGTGGTAAAGGAGGAAGTGTAAGGGCATGTGTAGCACTTGTTCCGCTTACACGGATAAGTGCCAGGAGGAAGATCAGTGGGGAGGGATGGGGGGGACGAATGGACAAGGGAGTTGCGTAGGGAGCGATCCCTGCGGAATACAGAGAAACGGGGGGAGGGAAAGATGTGCTTAGTGGTGGGATCCCGTTGGAGGTGGCGGAAGTTACGGAGAATAATATGTTGGACCCGGAGGCTGGTGGGGTGGTAGGTGAGGACCAGGGGAACCCTATTCCTAGTGGGGTGGCGGGAGGATGGAGTGAGAGCAGATGTACCTGAAATGGGGGAGATGCGTTTAAGAGCAGAGTTGATAGTGGAGGAAGGGAAGCCCCTTTCTTTAAAAAAGGAAGACATCTCCCTCGTCCTAGAATGAAAAGCCTCATCCTGAGAGCAGATGCGGCGGAGACGGAGGAATTGCGAGAAGGGGATGGCGTTTTTGCAAGAGACAGGGTGAGAAGAGGAATAGTCCAGATAGCTGTGAGAGTCAGTAGGCTTATAGTAGACATCAGTGGATAAGCTGTCTCCAGAGACAGAGACAAAAAGATCTAGAAAGGGGAGGGAGGTGTTGGAAATGGACCAGGTAAACTTGAGGGCAGGGTGAAAGTTGGAGGCAAAGTTAATAAAGTCAACGAGTTCTGCATGCGTGCAGGAAGCAGTGCCAATGCAGTCGTCGATGTTCTGTTCCTAGAACTTGCTCCCATTGTGGTCAACGGGACCATATTTTGCAAGAAACATGAAAAGAGCTGTTACTTGGTGCTTTTGATGCTAGCAATAGTGGGTAAATTTCAAAGCTCCTGTCATTTTTGATTCTCTGCTGCTTATTTTGATTCCGTCCGCATCCATAATTTGACTTAGAGTTCGATGGCAAAGAAATGAACCCATATGTCCACCCTGTCCATGCCAACCTTTTTGGCCATCTGCAGTAATTCCATTTCCCTGCATTAGTCACAGCTCTTTATCCATTTTAAAATTCCTTGCTCTCACATTAAACCTATTCTGTCTTGTTTTTGATACCATCACCAAGTGAAAAAGATTTTGAATATTTGTCTAGTTCTCTTTTATAATTTTATATACCTCTCTCAAATCACCTCTCCTCCTTCTCCTCTGCTCTGGGTAAAGCCCAACCCATCCAGTCTACCTCCGGAACTGAAGTCCACCAATCAAAACAACGACCTGATGAATCTCCTCTTCACTCTCTTCAGGGCAACCCTCATCTATCATCTACTGTGGTGGCTAGAACTGGGCTGAATGCTCATGAATGCACTGTATATGTGTAGACTTGGTCATCCCTGGTCATGTCATGGCATGAAACATCTACTTAATATTACCTCCCTAAAATGGATGAGTTACCTTATTAGAAGGAAAAACTATCATTTTGATTTTTGTAGTCTGCTGCTGATTATTTCCTGTTTTGCCTTATTGGATTTTTTGTGCCTGAATAATGTTCTACCTAGTACCAAACATTTACATTAATAAAGTTCTAGGTCATCAAACATTTTCATATTTTGTATTAATGTTCTGTGTTCATATAACTATAAATGAATTCCCACCTTTTGACAATTGAGTTCCCAGCTCAAACAGACATTATTTTGTGGAACTCAGCTGCTTCTGCCACATCACATAAAAACATTATGTAACTTGACTGTTTTGTTTGTTCATGTCAAGAATGTCCAACAATGTATCTAGGACTTTGCATGTAGCAGTCAGTTGTTCATGCTTTCCAATCCAGAATGCCAATCAAGTGTGTAATGCTTTCCTTCCACCTACAACCATAAAGGTTCAGGTTCTGCTGAATCACTTTCTGGTGTTGTAGACCACACGGACCACAGTGCATTATCCAGAATGATTGGGGGAGGCTTGGTTATGAACGGTGGACAGTTTCAGACATAAAATAACCTTTTCGGGGTGGGTTTTTTTTGGTGTGTTGTCATCTGCTGACCAGAGGTTGGCATCATATTGTTTGTGGGATGATGGATAGTGAGCAGGTCTTTGATGGGCAGGTTGGGAGTTGGCAGGACAATTATGGAGTTGAGACATTAATTGTGGTTCAAGGGTGTGATTAATAGTTGGGAAGTAGTGTTATGGCAAAGTAGTCTCAGTAATAGAAGATGAATAAAGAGACACCTGAGGATGACTAACACGAGAGATTCTGCAGGTGCTGGAAATCACACAATGCTGGAAGAACTCAGCAGGTTAGGCCGCATTTATGGAAATTAATAAAGTCAATATTTTGGGCCGAGGCCCTTCATCGGGACTGGAGAGGAAGGGGTAAGATTCTATAATAAAAAGGCTGGGGGGCTGTGGAATGGAAGGAAGGCAAGCTAGGATGTGATAGTTGAAGCCAGGTGGTTGGAGAAGTTAAGAGTTAGAGAAGAAGGAATCTGACAGGAAAGGGGAGTAGACCATGAAAGAAAGAGAAGGAGGAGGGGCATCGGGGTGGTGATATGCAAGTGAAGAGAAGAGGTAAGAAGCCGAAGTGGGAAATGGAAGAAGAGGGAAGGAGGAGAGGAAAAGAAGGGGAAACAAAAGGAAGGAGAAATCAATGTTCGGCCATCATTGGAGGTTACCCAGATGGAATATGAGATGTTGCTCCTCCACCTTGAGAGTGCCCTCATCAGTCCATGGCTGCCCCTTTTGCCACGATATGTCGGAACTGGAGTGGAGACAGGAATTAAAATGGTTGGCAACCCGGGAATTGGACAGTTTATGTTGTGTCTCACTAATGTAAAGGAGGCCGCATCGGTAGCACCGGATACAATAGGTGACCCCAGAAGATTTGCAGGTGTACTGTTTAGGGCCTTAAATGGAGATGAGGAAGGAGGTGAATGGGCAACTGTAGCATTTCTGTCACTTGAAGAGATATGTGCCAGGAGGGGTGGGACAAATAGACACGGGAATCACAGACGGAGCATCCCTATGGAAAGCAGAGTGTGGAGGAAGGGAAAGATATGTTTGGTGCTAGGATCCTGCTGGAAGATGGCGGAAGTTGTGGAGAATGATATGTTGGATGCTGAGGCTCATGGGATGGTAGGTGTGGACAAGAGGGACTTCATCCCTGTTAAGGCGGCTGGAAAAATGTGGTGAACGTGATGTCTGGGAAATGGAGGAGATGATGGTGAGGACAGCATCAATGGTGGAAGGGAAACCCTGTTCTCTGAAGGAGGAGAACATCTCTGAAGTCCTGGAAAGGAAACCTCTTTCTGGGAACAGATGCGGTGGGGATGAAGGTATTGAGAAAAAGGAACAGCATTTTTACAGAAGACCAGGTGGGAAGAGGTGTAGTTAGCTACGAGAATTGGTAAGTTTGTAAAAGATGTTGATAGACAGTTTGTTTCCAAAGATGGTGACAGATCAGAAAAGGGGAACCAGGTGTCAGAAATGGACCAAGTTAATGTAAGGGCAAGGAGGAAATTGGTGGCAAAGTTGATGAAATTGATGAGCACAGCATATGTACATGAAGCAGCATCAATGCAATTATCAGTGTAAAGAAGGAGGAATTAGGAAGCATTGCCAGGAAAGGCTTTGAAAATGGACTGTTTCATGTACCCACCAAAATGGCGGGTGTATCTGGTGCCCCCTTGGCTACCCCTTGAACTTGGAGAATGTGAGAGAGCCGAAGGGGAAATTGTTGAGGGTGAGGACCAGTTTTACCAGATGGAGGAGGATGGTGATGGAGGGGAACTGTTTGGGCCGGTTGTTGAGAAAGAAGTGGAGAGCTTAAGGCCTTCTTGATAGTGTATAGGTTCTGGGCATCCACAGTGAAATTGAGGTGGTGAGGACCAGGGAGTTGAAGGTTGTTGAGATCAAGAGCATGTGAAGTATCACCGATGTAGGTAGGAAGGGACTGAGCCAGGAGGGTAGAATGGAATCGAACTATTCAGACATGGGTTCAGTGGGCTAGGAGCAGGCAAAGACAATGTGCCTACCCAGACAGTCAAGTTTGTGGATTTTGGGTAGAAGGTAGAAAGAATGCAAGGCAAGGCAAAGGAATTACGAGCTTGATAACAGTGGATTGGGGCACTCCAGAATTGATGAAATTAACAATGGTGTGAAGACAGTGGCCTAACAGTCAAGAATGGGGTCCTTTTCAAGGGCAAGTAAGTGGAGATGTCTGAGAGCAACGATCTCAGTCCAGAGATGCACCCTCAGAATCCAGTTGGTCCCAGCAGACAATCACAAGCATTCTGGTCGAGGTAGTCCAGTCTTTCAGATGATACTAATGTTATGAGAACTGATATCATTTGATGCATGTATGACATGGAAAGTGCAA
This sequence comes from Mobula birostris, assembly GCF_030028105.1. Lineage (NCBI taxonomy): Eukaryota > Metazoa > Chordata > Chondrichthyes > Myliobatiformes > Myliobatidae > Mobula > Mobula birostris. The sequence goes on from NC_092386.1 coordinate 32,269,510, forward strand.
GTCATGCCAGCAGGATGTGAATGGATCCAAGGAATATTGTTACATTTCACTTTGATAAAAAGTGCTTTCAATTGCCATAGTGCAGAAATAAACGGATGGAATTTCCTGCTAACATATCAGGTAGTTATTTTTCTCACTTATAGTGATATGGAGGCAAAACAACCACATTGATAAGCTTCCACTGAATTCTGTTTGAGGCTCCTTCGCAAGAACAAGTACATTACCTGACCTTTTGTTTAGATGTAGATTGAGTGTCAATTGCTGATGAGATAGCAAGATATTAATTTTGTTTCTCTAGTATCTCAGAGATTGAATATGCGTTATTAAATCACGTGGTGTTGTTTAAATTGTCCAGATATTGAAAATGAAAACATGAGGAAATCTGCAGATGCTAGAATTTCTAGCAACACACATAAAAATTGGTGGTGAACGCAGCAGGCCAGGTCTTGGGGTTTATGATATCAGAGGGAATGGGAAGTTATCATAACCAAATAACCCCTAGTCTTCGTCTGCTTTGTCTCAGTCTTGAAGGGTTTGCAGCTGTGAGCAGTAATTCAGTGAGCATTAAAATCAGAACTTTGTGAATTGAATATTACAGCAAAAATATATAAACTGTCAGTCCTGTATGCATGAACATTGGTTTTATGCGATTCATATAATCATTTTGTCTGTTTTCTAGTTTGTGGGTTTTTTGTGCAATTTTTGAGGTGCTTTTAAGTTTGTTTTAATCTTCCCACAGCATGTGGTTTTAATAAGTTGTTGGGTTTTCTTTTCTTCCTTTTCCATGCATGCTTTATAAAATAAAAAAAAAATGGCAGTCAGCAGAGCACAGGGGTGCTTGGGACACACAGCAGGCCAACCCCCATCACTTGAGAGCTCACCTGGCAGCTGACCGACATGGTGGTTCTGTACAGGTATTTTCTGTTTCTTCTGCATGTTTCCCTCTTCTCCCTGCATGCTGGTGTGGTTCTTTGGGCACAGTACGGTTGTATTCCTAGACCGGCTATTACACCTCTACCGAAATTCATTCCAAATGTGCATATCCAAATGGTGATGTATTAACATACAAAGAGCTTGTACTAACCATAACCAGCGGTCTCCCAATACCGTTACCCTCTCCCTACCTGCCTCTTCCCATACACATGACACAATTAGAAGTCTAAGCATGCAGTTTGGGTCAATTACTAAACAGAGTTCTTACTAACTTTTTGAGGCCATTGTTCTTCATCTTGATCTGTGGACCCTTTTGAAAATTCAGAAAGATCATCCATGTTAAAAACTGTGATAAATGAGTACCTGAATCACAGATTAAGCCTTGCTGTAGAATTTACTGACAATTAAAATCATAATATCTGTCTAGTCTGGACAGCATTAAACTTACTATGATTTTTACTCGCACATATCAAGCATATAATTTTGTTTTAACTGGATCTGTGTGATTATTCCAATAATCAGAATCAGATTTATTGAATTGAACATCATGATATTTTAAATGAAAGTTGATATCATTGTTTGGATTAAAGGTAGTATCCATTGATAGATGTCATTTCATTTTGTGTTCTGTAAAGTGGAACTTTAGTTGTCAAAATTAAAGATATGAAGGGAAATGGCATGCCATATCAGTGCATGGATCCCTGTTTGAGTTTAATATTATGAGGTGCCAGTCCATAAGACTTAATGGAGGCCAGCATGCAACACTGCAACAGCAGAACAGGATTTCAGTCAATGCTTTCATAGAGAAAAATATGATTTCAGAGATAGAAATAAAGAACAACATCGTCCTATTATTTATTTAGGGATACAGCACAGCCTACACAGTGCAGCAACCCACTGATTTAACCCTAGTCTAATCACAGGACAGTGCTTAGTGACCATTAACCTTCTCACTGGTTCATCTTTGGACTGTGGGAGGAAACCGGAGCACCCAGAGGAAACCCATGCAATCACTGAGAGAATGTACAACTCCTTACAGACAGCATTGGAATTAAACTCCAATGTCCCAAACTGTAATAGCATCAAGCTAACTGCTACACTAGACCATGGCATCCCTCAGAGATTATAAATCTTGATGACCACATTTAGAATAAAATCTCTGATATAGAATTGTGAAGTTATTAACACAACTGTCCTGCACATGAGGGTATGTGGCAGGGAAGGAGTCCAAGCAGTTCCTGCCCGTTAGTTCATTTCAGACAGTGCACTGTTCGCCAGAAATCAGATTGAGGCAAGGTAAATCTGGGGTCTTGGTTATCAAAATTACCTAGACTGTTCAGCGAGGCAGGAGGGAAAACAATTATGACTATCATTCAGGGGCAGGGAAATAGTATAATTGACAAAAGAACCAATGTGAAGTTGAGGGAAATATCAAAGTTCAAAGTAAATTTATTAATCAAAGAACATATACGTCACCATATACAACTCCAATTTTCTTTTTTTTATGGGCATACACTGTAGATCTTTGATGGACAGGATGGACAAACACCTATGTGCAAAAGACAACAAACTATGCAAATACAAAAAGAAAGAAAATAAATAGACAAACAAACAGATACACAAATAAAAAAACGAAACAATAAATATCAAGAAAATAAGATGAAGATTCCTTGAAAGTGAGTCCATAGGTTGTGGGAACAGTTCAATGATGGAGTGAGTGAAGTCATTCCCTCTGGGTCAAGAACCTGGTGGTTGAGGGGTAATAACTGTTCTTGAAACTTGTGGTGTGAGCCCCGAGGCTCCTGTACCACCTTCCTGATGGCAGCAACGAGAAGAGAGCATGGCCTGGCTGACGGGGGGGCGGGGGGGGGGGCCTTTGATGATGGATGCTGCTTTCTGCGACAGTGCTCCATGCAGGTGTGCTCAATAGCGAGAAGGAAACTTCTTTTCAATGCAACAAGTTTGGCTGTGTTGGTGTGTGTATGTGTTTGAGAGGAGTACATTTAAAGTATGCCCATACTCAATATGAAGTAATCTGTGTAAGAAGCATTGTCACACTTTCTAAATGCATCAGCAGCAAATAGAAGTAGAATTATTTTTTTTTTTCTAGTGTAACATTTCCCGTTCTAGCCCACTGAATTTTCTATCAACTGCATGAGATGTTACTGGATGTTTTCTCTTAACCTTGTATTGGATGATTGCATGGGCATCTCTGGGATGTTAGTGGATATATGCATGTCCTTTGTATTCAATGTATGTTTTTGTTTTGTGTGGTGTGCAGAACCAACAGTAACAGTATGAAAGTGTTTACCTGCTGCTAGTCTGTTCCTGTAGTTATGGTATATCATTATCTTTGGCAGTACCAGGATATTTTATCAATTACTGTCTACACTTTACATTGTACACAAAAATATAGGTGAGTGTTTGGGTAAATTCACTAGCACAAAGATATTAAAATCCTATCAATAGAAGCAAACACAAGGAAATCTGCACATGCTGGAAATCCGAGCAACACAGACAAAGTGCTGGAGGAACTCAGCAGGCCTGGCAGCATCGATGGAAAAGAGTACAGTCGACGTTTCAGGCAGGACTGGAGAAAGAAATCTGAGGAGTAAATTTAAAAGATGGGGGGAGAGGAGAGAGAAACACAGGGTGATTGGTGAAGCCTGAAGGGGAGGGGATGAAGTAAAGAATTGTGAAGTTGATTGGTGAAGGAGATACAGGGCTGAAGAAGGGGGAGTCTGATAGAAGAGGACAGAAAGCCACGGAAGAAAGAAAAGGAGAGAGGATCACTAGAGGGAGGCAATGGGTGAGCAAGGAGATAAGGTGAGAGAGGGTAAAGGAGATGGGGAATGGTGAAGGAGGTTGGGGGGGGGAGGTGGTATTACTGGAAGTACGAGAAATCGATGTTCATCCTATCAAGTTGGAGGCTACCCAGACGGAATAAAAGGCGTCGTACCTCCATACTAAGTGTGGCTTCTTCACAGCAGTGGTGGAGGCCATGGATAGACATACTGGAATGGGAAGTGGAATTCAAATAGGTGGCTGCTTTTTCTGGCAGACTGAGCATCGGTGCTCAGTGAAGTGGTCTCCTAATCTACATTGGGTCTCACCAATATACAGGAGGCTACACCGGGAGCACTGGACATAGTATATGACCCCACAGACTCTCAGAAGTGAGTCTCTGTCACCTCACCTGGAAACACTGTTTGGGGCCCTGAATGGTAGTGAGGGAGAAGGTGTAGGGGCAGGTGTAGCACTTGTTCCGCTTGCAAGGATACGTGCCAAGAAGGGAGATCAGTGGGGAAGGATGAATGGACAAGAGAGTTGAGTAGGAGCAGTCCCTGCAGAAAGTGGAGTGGAGGGGAGGGAAAGATGTGCTTGGTGGTGGGATCCCATTAGAGATGCAGAAGTTTTGGAGAAATATGTGCTAGACGTGGAGGCTAGTGGGGTGGTAGGTGAGGACAAGATGAACCTTATCCCTGGTAGGATGGCGGGAAGATGGGACATGCATGAAATGGAAAAGATACAGTTGAGAGCAGCATTGATGGTGGAGGAAAGGAAGCCCCTTTCCTTGAAGAAGGAAGGCATCTCCTTTGTTCTGGAATGAAAAGCCTCAACCTGAGAGCAGGTGCGGCGGAGATGGGGGAATTTAGAGAAGGGGATGGTACTTTTACAAGTAAAAGGGTGGGTGGAGATATAGTCCAGGAAGCTGTGAGAGTCTGTGGGTTTTTAATAGACATCAGTAGATAAGGTGTTGCCAGAGATAAGAGACAGAGAGATTGAGAAAAGAGAGGGAGGTGTCGGAAATGGACCAGGTAAATTTGAGGACAGGGTGGAAGTTGGAGGTAAGGTGCATGAAGTTGACGATTTCAGCATGGGTGCAGGAAGCAGCACCAATGCAGTTGTCGATGCAGCATAGGAAAAGTGCGGAGCGGTCACCAGTGTAGGTTTAGAACATAGACAAACAGACAGTCGTGTCTGGGACCCATGCAAGTGTCCATGGCTACACCTTTTGTTTGAAGGAAGTGGGAGGAGCCAAAGGAGAAATTATTTGGAGTGAGGACAAGTTCTGCAAGGTGGAGGAGAGTGGTGGTGGAGGCGAACTGGTTGAGTCTGTGGCCCAGAAAGAAATGAAGAGCTTTGAGACCTTCTTGGTGGAGAATAGAGGTGTATAGAGACTGGACATCTGTGGTGAAAATGAGATGATGGGGGCCAGGGAACCTGAAATCATTGAAAAGATCCAGAGCATGTGAAGTGTCAGAGATGTAGGTCGGAAGGGACTGAACTGGGGGGGCGGGGGTAAAACAGAGCCAATGTATGCAGATGTGAGTTCAGTGGGGCCAGGAACAAGCTGAAACAATGGATCTACCCGGACAAGCGGGTTTGTGGATCTTGGGTAAGAGGTAGAAACGGGAGGTGTGGAGTGCGGGAACTATGAGATTGGTGGTGGTGGGTGGGAGATCCCCAGATTCAATAAGGTTGGTGATGGTGTGGGAGACAATGGCCTGGTGTTACTCAGTGGGGTCCTGTTCAGGGGGTAAGTAAGAGACGGTGTCTGAGATTTGGAGCTCTTAGAATCCTCTCAATCAATTGAAGCATCAGTTTTCTTTGCAGCTTTTGAAGTTTGCCAGGTATTCATTTTATTTTTAACCTTAAAAGGCAATAAATCTTATTGACATCACTGAGGAGATTATATAATCCCCCTTTCCTCTTCCTCTCCATGGAATTAAGAATCAGTCGGGTATTGATTGTACCTTTGAATTTATGTGATTTGTGAGCCCTGTTGCTGGTTGAACTGTAAAGCCCGCACTCCAATTTCCCCAACAGATCTATCAAAGTGATAGACAGTGGTATGCTCATTTTGTGCCTCTCAGCACGTGTGTTGTTATTGGAAGCAGTTTATTACTTTGAAGTCAGTAGAATTTAATCATCTTCTTTAAATCATTTGTTTATTCTGCCTTGGTTTAACCCCTCAATTATGGAATCCTTCACTTTGGATTATGGCTTTCCTGTTTTCTGTTCAAGTTTAAGAATGCAGAGTGACCCAGAAAGTGTTGAAATTTGCCAAACTTGTGGTCAGATTGAATCACTATGTCTCAAGGGCATGACACTGCCATTGTTATTCGTGATCTGGACATGGTGATTATCTGGCATGCACAGGAATTTGGTGGCATCTGACTGGCAGATCTTTTGGACTATTGGATGTTATTTGCTATTAATGCCCCAACCACTTCAATTAGCTTTTTTAGTTCTTGGAACAGTCAAGTGTTATACAATGTGCAAGCAGGCCCTTAATCCCATTTTATTCTTGCCATATTGCCATCTATTCGCCTAATTCTACATTGTAAGGGTAATTTACAGTGTCCAGGTAACCAGCCTATTCACACATCTTTCAAATCTGGGTGGAAACTGGAGTGCCCAGAGGAGAGTTGTAGAGAGGATGTACTGGAGGTCAGCATTCAATTTGGGTCTGTCGTTCTGTGAGGCAGCAGATTTACTAGGTGAGCCACTGCACTGCCCAATTATAATAAATTCTCCCATGACTTGCAAGTTTTAAAGGGGAGTGCAACGCTTGTGGCCATGTTCAGTCTCTGGAGTGAAGAGTCTGGGTTGTGGAGTTATGAGCAAAGGGATCGGGGTTTTCCTGAGTTTTGGGATGTGAAAGGAATGGGGCCCTGGTGAGTTATAAGGAGTGCAAAAAACATCTCTTGGTGAGTCAGCTGCCCAGTGATCAGCATTTTCAGTTGAATGGTTAAACGTTAGAGAGATGTGTTCACAATTCATTGCTTTTCAGATGGGATCCATTCTGCTCATGGTTATTGCAAAACATTAAATTTGTTTTTTTTCCCAAACTTTCCTTTTATGCTAATTTTCTGTGAATTGAAGGAAATGAATATAAACGTGTCAGAATAGTAAGAATAAAAATGCCATCGTGGTCGAAATGAGAATACATTGAAACACTTCTCCCATTCCTCCTGGAAAAAGTCCCGCTGCGGCAGGCTGGGTTTTGATCTAAAATCTCAACTGAAGACCAGTACCTGCAGTGACATACAGCTGTAGCAGAACAGCACTGCACTTGGCTTCCTGCCAAGTTGCAGTCTGCATATGTCTTGGGAAAGTGACGTGAACACACGACTTCTTAATTCATCAAAACATGAATTTCCATTCAGCCTCAGCTGATATCTTCCTGGATATATGCAAAACAAAGCTTTCTGGGTTACAGAAGACATGACTTGCAGAAACTCAGCTTTGCGCAATTTCTCCCATGCATTTTCAAACTGTTTTTTAAGACTGAGAAGTTAGTTAGCTCTGGAGCTGTGGAATAGGGGTAGCAGCTAGTTAATTTAAAACACCACCAGTATTCAAAAGGAAGGTTTTTACATGTAATGTCTCCACAATGTACCACTGACATTAAGAACACTGCTGCCAATTCACAGTGGAAGGCCACTTAAGAGAGTTGGTTTGGAAACTGACAAGGTACATCTCTTCTTAACTGTTTGATTAAAGTGTGGATCAATGTTATCTTCCCAGACAACTCGGATTTTTTATGTAATAACTACCAATACTATAGCTGGCTCCTTCTATGAAGCCAGTAATACAAGTAATCAGCTATAAGCCACCAGCAATTTTTATTCCCAAATTCATTTGACTGATCTGCTTATTTATGTTACTATAAAAAAGTGATAGCACTTGTCTGCTAATTACCATATTTTTATTTTGTATTTCTTCTCCTTTATTTTCTCTGATTTCAATCCACATAACATTGACCTATGAGCTGCAAAGATACAAAAATTACTTCCAGCATTGCTGTTTTCATTAAGTCTTCCTTTGGCTCCAGAGTACTTTTATTCCCGTTATAAATACCAGCTAAGGATTGATCTTTATGAACTACATTTTTGGTGCATGTTTTTGGTATGAAATCTGGTATGAAAGCTGGCATGAAATCCATGGAATTGAGGGAATCAAGTAGTGAGACCATGGCAACTGTACAGATTGAAAAGGAGGAGGTGCTTGCTGTCTTGAGGAAAATTAAAGTGGATAAATCCCCGGGACCTGACAGAGTGTTCCCTCGGACCTTGAAGGAGACTAGTGTTGAAATTGCGGGGGCCCTGGCAGAAATATTTAAAATATCGCTGTCTACGGGTGAAGTGCCGGAGGATTGGAGAGTGGCTCATGTTGTTCCGTTGTTTAAAAAAGGATCGAAAAGTAATCTGGGAAATTATAGGCCGGTGAGTTTAACGTCAGTAGTAGGTAAGTTATTGGAGGGAGTACTAAGAGACAGAATCTACAAGCATTTGGATAGACAGGGGCTTATTAGGGAGAGTCAACATGGCTTTGTGCGTGGTAGGTCATGTTTGACCAATCTGTTGGAGTTTTTCGAGGAGGTTACCAGGAAAGTGGATGAAGGGAAGGCAGTGAATATTGTCTACATGGACTTCAGTAAGGTTTTTGACAAGGTCCCGCATGGGAGGTTAGTTAGGAAAATTCAGTGGCTAGGTATACATGGAGAGGTGGTAAATTGGATTAGACATTGGCTCGATGGAAGAAGCCAGAGGGTGGTGGTAGAGAATTGCTTCTCTGAGTGGAGGCCTGTGACTAGTGGTGTGCCACAGGGATCAGTGCTGGATCCATTGTTATTTGTCATCTATATCAATGATCCGGATGATAATGTGGTAAATTGGATCAGCAAGTTTGCTGATGATACAAAGATTGGAGGTGTAGTAGACAGTGAGGAAGGTTTTCAGAGCCTGCAGAGGGACTTGGACCAGCTGGAAAAATGGGCTGAAAAATGGCAGATGGAGTTTAATACTGACAAGTGTGAGGTATTGCACGTTGGAAGGACAAACCAACGTAGAACATACAGGGTTAATGGTAAGGCACTGAGGAGGGCAGTGGAACAGAGGGATCTGGGAATACAGATACAAAATTCCCTAAAAGTATCGTCACAGGTAGATAGGGTCGTAAAGAGAGCTTTTGGTACATTGGCCTTTATTAATTAAAGTATTGAGTATAAGAGCTGGAATGTTATGATGAGGTTGTATAAGGCATTGGTGAGGCCGAATCTGGAGTATTGTGTTCAGTTTTGGTCACCAAATTACAGGAAGGATATAAATAAGGTTGAAAGAGTGCAGAGAAGGTTTACAAGGATGTTGCCGGGACTTGAGAAACTCAGATACAGAGAAAGGTTGAATAGGTTAGGACTTTATTCCCTGGAGTGTAGAAGAATGAGGGGAGATTTGATAGAGATATATAAAATTATGATGGGTATAGATAGAGTGAATGCAAGCAGGCTTTTTCCACTGAGGCAAGGGGAGAAAAAAACCAGAGGACATGGGTTAAGGGTGAGGGGGGAAAAGTTTAAAGGGAACATTAGGGGGGGCTTCTTCACACAGAGAGTGGTGAGAGTATGGAATGAGCTGCCAGACGAGGTGGTAAATGCGGGTTCTTTTTTAACATTTAAGAATAAATTGGACAGATACATGGATGGGAGGTGTATGGAGGGATATGGTCCGTGTGCAGGTCAGTGGGACTAGGCAGAAAATGGTTTGGCACAGCCAAGAAGGGCCAAAGGGCCTGTTTCTGTGCTGTAGTTTCTATGGTTCTATGGTTTCACATTTGCAGTAAAACACAGAAAAATCTGCACTGTATTTCTTCCAGCAGCTCACTGGTCTTGGGGAACCGAAGCATAATCTAAGCTTTATTTGATGTGAAAGCACCTCCACAACTCAGCTGAACTGACTTGATTGACTGATATGATTTTCCTGAAGGTGCTTTCTACATTAGTTTAATCTCATTAATAAAATAAAATCAGTATATACACCAGATTTAGAAGGAACTTGATTTTACATTGACTCATCTGATAATGATCTCAACAAATACTGTGGTTTTGCAGATTTTGATATTTTAAAATAAATTTTGACAGACACCATTGAGTTTTATAGGCTTTTTGATTTGCATAAATTTGAATTTTCACTAGCAGCCTTAAAATATGAACTTCATATAATCAGCTTTAAAAATATAACAAATGAATATGATTAGAACATTCATGTTTACTTGCTTTTCACTTTAATTCTGCTATAATTTCAAGAATAAAATGATTAAAATCTATCAATACAATATCCTAATGCTGCCTAGTGCAGTTTAAAGGGTTGCTCATGATTGATTTATTAATGAATGTGAAATAATTGGAATATATTTCAGCATATAAGCTAATGTTTAGTGATTTTTTTTAAAAGTAACATCCTGAAGAGGTTTGAGAAGGGACAAGGAAAGAGAGTAGAATTTGCACCATTACCCACAAAAGCAGATTCATTCATTTATTGAGGAAATGTTCAGGATTTTCTTATTTGCTAAATAAATAATTGTGTTTGGGGACTTTGGGATACAGTATATTTCTCTTACTCTCAGTGTTCTTGAAGACAGGTGCTGAAGTGGCACTGTGAATTTTATTTGGGCTTGCCGGGGTTAGGTGGGAGCAATTTTCTAGCATTCACCTTGCAGTGTATTGTGTCTGTAAATATCATGCATCTTGGTTCTTCTACAACTAGATCCAACTAGATAATGAGGCAGCTTTGGGATATCTTTCTGTTTCAGTGGCAGTGGTTGAAGGCTGTAGTCACCTCACAACTGTGAAGCTAATGGGATGCTGTCCTATTTGGAGCTGGACTCAGGCCCAGCAAGCACTAGCTTTCAGGAGTTACCATACAGATGACCAGAGTGGTAAATAAAAATTCCAGGATTTGCTTGCAAAGTAGAATGGGGCCTTTTGACATGTGTAGGAATATTCCAAAGATGGAACAAATCTAGCGCACTGTCCACGGTCCCTGTTTTTTTTCTGAAATGCCTATTCATGGTGCATTCTGTTTGGTGTCATTGCATGTGGCCTGCAGTTTCTATGTATGAACACAGAAGAGTTGTTAGATTTATTTAATAATTTATTGAGATACAGCGTGGAATAGGCCCTTCAGGCTCTTCGAGCCACACAGCCCAACAATCCCCCGATGTTACCTGACCCTAACTATGGGGCAATTTACAGTGACCAATTAACCTACCAACTGGTCCGTCTTTGGACTGTGGGAGAAAACTGGAGCATCCGGATAAAACGAAATGCACAGACTTGTTACAGGCAGCAGCAAGAATTGAACCCAGGTCGTCTGTACTGTAAAGTATTTTCCTAACTACTACGCTGCTGTGCTGTCTGATTCTTCCTACACTAATCACTTTACAGCTTACTCTATTGTGTAATGCATAGCTTTATCATACACTGCAACAAGATGTCTTGTCTACTGTACTTGCTGTCTTTCCTGGAGCAGCTGCATGTAGGTTGGAATACCCTCAGAAATATTTAGATCTAAAGGAGCTATTATTACAAAATGGTCCTCTAGATCGATAAAATGGACACACGTCATTACAATCTACCTTGTTATGATCTTGCACCTTATTGTTTACCTGCACTGCACTTCCTCTCTAACTGCTGCACTTTATTCTACGTTCTGTTTTTGGTTTACCCTTTTCTGCTTCAGTGCACCGCGTAATGATTTGATCTACATGAACACAGTACGCAAGACCAGCTTTTCACTGAATCTCAGTACCTGTGACAGTAATAAATCAATTCCAATCCCAGTAATGCAGCTTTTATTAATAACACATCCAAAACATTGTTTCAGTTTCAATAGTGGTTCAATAGTATATGTTCAGGATCCTGAAGTAAGTGGAAAAGCAAATTAAAACTCTAGATTGTCAATTTACAGGGTGGAAGTTGATAAATTTCAAACCCTGTTTCTGTTTTGTTCCAGCTGCTTCCGCTCATAATTTTGGAATATTAAGCAATTACTCAGTTAAAGGGTTTGTAGCCATTCAGATATTTTTCCTAGACGTAATGCAGGTGGGCCAATCCATGTTGCAAGACCAGACAAGAAGCACATGCTGTTAATGTTCGTTGGGGTTATCGAAAAGAAAAACATATTGGCGGATGATTAATGGTTAATTAGTATTTTATTGTTAAAGGACATAACCTGTTGTTTGCCTTATCAACGGAACAAATTAATAAAAGGAAATAGTATGGTAACAGGGGGCCAGCTGGTGGCGCAGTGACATCAGCGCCGGACTCCGGAGTGAAGGTTCCCGAGTTCGAACCCAGTCGAGCTGCTCCTGGGCACGCTTTCTATCCGTGCCGGGTTGAGTGTCGAGCTTGCAACTTGGCCTCGTAAAAAAAAACTGCGCTGTGAGAAGGATGTGGGGGCCACTCACAGAATCTTTCCTCCAAGACAATCACTTGAAAAAGTGGTTGCCGAGGCTCTGGCAGAGTATGGCACACAAAAAAAAGGTAACAGGAATTGATAGTAAATTAAGAGCTAGTGGTTGTGTTTTAAAGCTATTAGATGTTAAGTGAATATTAAACATTAATTAAGATGGTTGCTTAAAATTAGGACCATTGTTATATAATTATAAATTTTAGAAATATGGTTATTAGCTGCAGGTTTGATCATTCCTTCTGGCTTTGATTGCTTTTCAGGTGGTTAGTTCAACAAATGGGGAACTGAATACAGATGATCCTACAGCAGGACACTCCAATGCACCTATCACAGCCCCAGCTGAAGTAGAAGTTATGGATGAAACCAAGTATGTACATGTTTTATTTCATTCTGAGTGAGTGTACGTTGTCATATTTACAAGATAAGCATAAAGCAGTGTTAGCATAAATTGGAAGATATGAAAGATAGACCTAAAGCTCTGTAATGAGTCCTCTAATTCCCCATTGAAACAATCCATGGTTATAAAGCTTAAAACGAAGACAAAGACTATTTTTCAAACAACTTCTGGGCAGTTGTATTATGGCAAACTAATATACTGTAATTCTGGAATAAATCCATAAATATCTGGAACTTTCAGCAAGCTTAGTGGGGAGAAACATATCACTTTTCAGATTCATGACCTTTCATTGGGATGGAAATAAATTAGAGAAGTACAGCTTTTAAGCCAGTACAGAGGCAGGAAAGATGAGGGAGAGAGAAAACCAGAAGGGCTGTTGTGAGCGCAAAAGGTAAATGAAAAAGGTTTTAGCTCATTGGCCTTCATAGACCAAAGTATTGAGTGTAGCAGTTAGGATGTGTAAGATGTTGGTGAGGCCTAATTTAGAGTGTTGTGTTTAGTTTTGTTCACCTACCTACAGGAAAGATGTAAATAAGATTGAAAGAGTACGGAGAAAATTTACAAGGATGTTGCTGGGACTGGAGAAGCTAAATTAGAAAGAAAGATTTATTCCCTAAAATGTAAATGATTGAGGGGAAATTTAATCATGGTATACAAAATTGAGAGGTATATACAAGGTAAATGCAAACAGGCTTTTTCCGCTGAGGTTGGGTGAGACTACAACTAGAGGTCAGGGGTTTAGGGTGAAAGGTTTAAGGGGACATCAGGGGAAACCTCTTCACTCAGAGGGTGGTGAGAGTGTGGAATGAGCTGCCAGCACAAGTGGGATGTGAGTTTGGTTTCAGTGTTTAAGAGAAGTCTGGATCGGTACATGGATGGGAGGGGTATGCAGGGCTGTGGTCCAGGTGCAGGTCGATGGGACCAGGCAGTTTAAATGGTTCAGCATGGACTAGATGGGCCAAAGGGCCTTTTTCTGTGCTGTGGTTTTCTATGAATCTATGAAAGGATGATGGCATGTAGTCGAACTGATAATGAGGAAAATGAGGAAACAAAAGGTTAGTCTAGAAGAACTGTACATGACAATACCTGCTGCTCAAAACTACAGTATGTTTAATTAGTTGGTTAATGTTGATTAATCTCTGAAAAGCTATTGCATAAAAATGTCTTGTAAGTGAGTTTGTCCAGGTTTGTATACAATTTTTTAAGCATTTTCCAACTTATGGAACAAAGCATGAAAGCAGATGCTGATTCAACAAGTATAATTGTGCATGGATTTGAATTTAAATAGTTTGAATCTATGATTTAATCTGTCAGTGAAAGTAAATTTGATAGTTACAAAATAATTCCACTATTTTATGATTACAAACATGTCAGATTTTCCTTTGTTTAACAAGTTGTAAAACCTTTAAAAACCTATTAAAGTGGGTGCTAAGATTCATTTTTGCTTAACTGTAATTTTGGTTCTTTTTAAAAGCAAATTGCTTCTGTGGCTTAGAAATTTATCTGTGCTATTTAGCCAATGTCCTCACATAATTGCATAATTCCTGAAATCCATTTTAAAATCTTCAGCAATGCTATTTTAATAACGGTGTTCTGCATGTAAATATTGTTGCCATCTGTCCTCCACTCAATTTCAGAAATGGTTGGGGTTACTGAAAAGCTCTCCCAGCTTCCAGTCCTCATACAATATCCCATCAGAAGCCCTTGAAGACACAAGCACATGATACCTGCAAAGCCTTTCTGATCATTGAAGATAGGTGCCTAACCCATTGATCCATGAGCCCAAAGTGGGGTCGAAGGGAATGCTCCCTGGTTACTGACAGAGCCACAAGAGGCTAGTGAAGCACATCACCTGTAGGAAGAATATTTCTCTTCAGGGAGCCACAAAGACCATCCAGGTCATAGCAGACAACAGGAATTCTGCAGATGCTGGAAATTCAAGCAACACACATCAAAGTTGCTGGTGGACGCAGCAGGCCAGGCAGCATCTCTAGGTAGAGGTACAGTCGACGTTTCAGGCCGAGACCTGACGAAGGGTCTCGGCCTGAAACGTCGACTGTACCTCTTCCTAGAGATGCTGCCTGGCCTGCTGCGTTCACCAGCAACTTTGATGTGTGTTGCAGGTCGTAGCAGGGAGCTTCTAAAAAATTTGTTGGGAGATTGCTGTAAAGATGTGTGTCGTGCTACACCACTGCAGCCTCTAGTGGTAGCCACTGCAGTCTGCTCGCTGTCAGGGGCTAATGAAGAAGTAGGTGAAACCAGCTTCTGTGAGCTTAAAGGTGATATTTCATGAGCTCACAGATGTGAGTGAAGAATATCACGTGGAAGTGGATCTAGCTAGACAAGTGGCATAGATAAAAGTGTGACTCCTTTAAAGCTTGGCCGGATGAGGCTGTGGATGGTGCGCGGAGGCAGACGAGGCAGTGGTCACTGGGCTAGCAGTATGGCATCAGTCTGCCAGTGGCTCCTGGGACTATCTTTCGCAATCTCATGTTACTCATAATGTGGAGTGTTGGGACTGGAAAATAGCCTCTGGATGCCTGCATTGTGTGTGATTTTTTAAAATTGAATACAGGGAAGTATCAGTCTTCAGTGTAAACAGTATGAAGAGTAAATAGTTATGTGAAACATAGCTACAATGAATGTCCATTTAGTGAGATCAGCTCTTAGTTTCTGATTAAATTTTCTGACTGGTTTGGGATTTCTGAGATCTGGCTCTTCCATGAGCGCGTAGGGAATATGACTGAAAATTTTGCTGTTGGCCGTCTTTGGCTGTTGCACTACTAACAATAGAAAAACAGTTTACAGTTATGACAATCTTTCCCAAAAACAAGCATACATTGATGCCACTGACATCTGGAAGTATTCATAAAAAATTGTCTTAATCCATGTTAATACATTTGTCAATCACACCATTATTTTTGCAGTATTGCACAGAAAAATTTCTTGGCCCATGTCTGTTATGTGTTGCTTCTGTAGTTCTAAAGCTCGCAGAAGAAAGCTAAAAGGTTTGCTTTTTTGAGAGCAATTTTTACACGTGTGGGGTCTCGTTTTGATTCTTTTTGTTTTTTTATTTTTGTTTCTTTCTTCCCTTTTTGTATAGCTGCCAGAAAGTGTTGAACATGTGGTGAGTGGTTTAAGTCTGCAGCCAGACAGGAATGGATTCAGCTTAACAAGAGTTGCTCAGTCTGCTCCGTAGTCACATTTAAAAACACTAAGTTGCATGGCAGTTATAATGCTTGTACACAAAAGAAATCTATGCACTGTTGTCCGAATAACCTCTGAGCACATCAATACTTAAGACTTTTTTTATTTGTGGCATAGTGTTGAACGCTGCAAATTTGGAGCATGATGGCCTGTGACTGCTTGTAGTTGAACTATTCTGCTTGCTTTACAAACTTCTGCCTTTAGTTTCAATTTTGCCTTTAATATAGTCTCAAGAATAGTTGTGATGTTGTGCTTTCTGTTAACTTTTGTTTTTCATTGTACTGACCTAGAATCCCCAACTTTTTAATGCACTAAGAAGATACTAATTATTTTGGCTAAAAACTTGAAAAACTTTAACAGAAATGTGAAGAGTTGGGAGATCTTGAACTGAAAATGTCTACACTGCTTTCCTAGCACTTACTAGTTTTGCTTCCCTGCATTCTTCAATGTTGTCTATTGTGAGCTTATTTTTAATGAATAGCGATTAATATTCTGTTTCCTTTACACATTAAAGAATGGGGAAAGCATGGCATCTTCCATTAAATTTAATCCTTCATGTCTGTTTTTCTAAACTTCATATTGTTTGATTTTGCACTTTAAAAATGCAACAGTTTGGTTAATAGGTCAGTTCAATTAATTGATAGTTATAATGAAGTCATAGAATTCGTAGATCTCTATTATCTATTATCAAATATCTGAAAATACCAAGTTCTGTGATATCCATATGCTTACTTCTCTGTTTCTTTATAACTTGGGCTTTGCATCCCATCACCACTGCCCTCGCCTTTTATTTCCATTCCTCCCCACTTGCAATTTCTCAGCATAAACTTATTTCAACGTCCTCCTTGAAGGCTGTCCTTAAACCCCATCCTGATGGGGGAGACTTTTGATTGCATTCTCCATACTGTTTTTCTCTGTCTGCTTTCTCAGATTTTAGCTCTTGAGAACAACCACAGAAGTATTCTTGCACTTCCATTTCCCTCTTCTGACAGTCGTCCAGCTGCCTGCCTCCTGCCTCCAAAAAGCACTTTGTTTTTTTTCTATCAGGAAGAGTGGATGTGTAACTGCATTGCATGTTTTTTTTCAAAGAACAGGTTGGATTTTTGGTTCTGGTTGGTACTTGCAGTTGGTTTAGCAGCTAGTTTATAAATACCCTTTCAGTCTGAATGTGGCTATTTAGTACATACAGAAGTGTAATGAAAATACAGTAATATGCAACTTCAGCCTTTTCACTTGTACCTGTAAGTTAGTTGATAACAAGATAGCCATAAATTTCTTGTAAACTTAACCTACTTCAAATGATTTTGTTTGAACCAAGATAGAAATATTACAGACCCTTCCTTCTGAAATGGTGTATCATTTCAGTAGGTTTATACGAATATGCATCTACCAAAATGACAACCATTGGAAGGAAGATTCTAAAAAATTGTAGGATGAATTATTTGGTAGGTGAGGAAAGCATGTAAAAGAATCTTCTTGTATGAGATGAGAAAATAGAATTGCTAAAACATAGAAGTTCAACCAATTGAGCCAAGTTTAGTTCTCAATTAGAATAAACTGGTCTGTCATTTACATGAGAAATTCTGCTGGAAATCCAAAGCAACACAAAACGCTGGAGGAACTCAGCAGGCCAGGCAAAATCTATGGAAATGAGTAAACAGTTGATGTTTTGGGCCTCTCATTTCCCAGCAGCACTAGATTTTAAAAAGCAAGCGGGGCCTGTCAGGATTTTCTGCTGAGCTTGAAAATTGTGGAAGCCATTGCTTGTGGAGCTTAGCACCTGGTTTAAAAAGTGAGTGGGGCTTGTTGGGATTTTTTTGTGGAGCCTGATATCATTTGGATTGGTAGGTACTTAGTAAGGGCCAATAAAAAGAAGTTGGGTTTAAGCGGAGTGGCTGTAGTGTGAGTAGGACTGTGGGAAACAAGGCTTTGACTCAAGAGGCTTCAATGAGAAGAGATACAGTGTAGGTTTGCCTGTCTCTCAGGTTTCCCTTTCTTAGTCTATTAGTAAGAATGGATCC
Organism: Mobula birostris; assembly: GCF_030028105.1. Taxonomy (NCBI): domain Eukaryota; kingdom Metazoa; phylum Chordata; class Chondrichthyes; order Myliobatiformes; family Myliobatidae; genus Mobula; species Mobula birostris. The sequence continues at coordinate 32,287,326 of NC_092386.1, forward strand.
CAGGACAGTAAATTGTGCTTCTCATGCAAGATGTGGGAGCTCTAGGAGACTTTTGGTCTCCCTGATTGCTGCATCTGTGTGCAGTCCCTTACAGACCATGTTAGGAAACTGGAACTGCAGCTGGCTGACATTTGCCTCTTGCGGGAGAACGAAGAAGTGATAATTAAGAACAACAGGGAGGTAGTCATATCTTATTTGCAGGAGGCAGGCAGGCAGCTGGACGACTGTCAGGAGAGGGAAATGGAAGTGCAAGAATACTTAAGTGGCTGTTCTCAAAACCAGTATACCACTTTGGATACTGTTGGGAGGGGGACAATCTCCCAGGCGAAAGCTGCAGTGGCCAGGTCTCGTGAGTCTGGCTCTGTGGCTCAAATGGGAAGGGAGAAGAGGAGAGTGGCAATGATGGGGGATTCAATAATTAAGGTAACAGACAGGAGACTCTGTGGACTTGACAGAGACTCCTGGATGGTATGCCGCCTCACAGGTGCCAGGGTCAGGGACATTTCAGATTGGGTCTACAGCATTCTTAAAGCAGGGGATGAGCAGCCAGATGTTGTGCTGCCTATAAGTGCCAATAGCATAGACAGCAAAAGGGATGAGGTCCTGAATGAGAATATATGGAGCTAGTTAGGAAGCTGAAAAGCAGGACCTCTTGTGGTAATATGTGAATTGTGGGAGTAACAGAGGGATCCTGGAGTCAACATCCATAGATCCCTCAAATTTGCTGTGCAGGTTAATAGGGTAGTTAAGAAGTTGTATAATGTTGAATGTCTTCATTAGTCAGGGGACTGAGTTCAAGAGCCATGAGGTAAGGCTGCAGCTCTGTAAAGCTGATTGGACCACACTTGGAGTATGCGTTCATTTCTGGTTGCCTCATTATAGGAAGGATGTTGAAGATTTAGAGAGGGTGCAGAGGAGGTTTACCTGGATGCTGTCGGGATTCTTTATGAGGAGTGGTTGAGCAAGCTAGGACTTTACTCTTTGGAGCAAAGGAGGATGAGAGGTGAGACAAGATGAGAGGCGTAGATCGAGTGGACAGCCAGCGACGTTTTCCTAGGACAGAAATAATTAATACAAGAAGGCATTTTAAAGTGAATGGAGTAAAGTATAGGGGTATGTTAGAGCTACGGTTTTTAACACAGAGTGGTAGGTACGCAAGACCCACTGCCAGAGTTGGTAATAGATGCAGATGCATTAAGGACATTCACGAGACGTTATCTAGGCACATGGATGAAAGAAAAATGGAGGGCAATGTTAGAGGGAAGGTTTGTCTGTTTGTTTGTTTATTTAAAGACTCGTTGAATAAGCTCTTCTGCCCTCTCGAGCTGTACCACCCCAGCAACCCCTGACAACCCCGATTAAAACACTAACATATTCATGGGACAATTTTCAATGACCAGTCAATCTGCCTGGTACATCTTTGGTCTGCAGGAGGGAACTGGAGTACAATGGGAAAACCCACGCATTTTACGGGGAGAACGTAGTCATAGTCATACTTTATTGATCCCAGGGGAAATTGGTTTTTGTTACAGTTGCACCATAAATAATAAATAGTAATAGAACCATAAAAAGTTAAATAGTAATATGTAAATTATGCCAGTAAATTATGAAATAAGTCCAGGACCAGCCTATTATCTCAGGGTATCTAACTCTCCAAGGGAGGAGTTGTAAAGTTTGATGGCCACAGGCAGGAATGACTTCCTATGACGCTCTGTGTTGCATCTCGGTGGAATGAGTCTCTGGCTGAATGTACTCCTGTGCCCAACCAGTACATTATGTAGTGGATGGGAGACATTGTCCAAGATGGCATGCAACTTGGACAGCATCCTCTTTTCAGACACCACCGTCAGAGGGTCCATTTCCATCCCCACAACATCACTGGCCTTACGAATGAGTTTGTTGATTCTGTTGGTGTCTGCTACCCACAGCCTGCTGCCCCAGCACACAACAGCAAACATGATCGCATTGGCCACCACAGACTCATAGAACATCTTCAGCATCGTCTGGCAGATGTTAAAGGACCTCAGTCTCCTCAGGAAATAGAGACGGCTCTGACCCTTCTTGTAGACAGCCTCAGTGTTCTTTGACCAGTCCAGTTTATTGTCAACATACAGAGACTCCTTACAGAGGATGTTGGAATTGAACTTCAAACTCCGATGCCCTGAGCTGTGATAGCATCACACTAAACACTATGCTATTGTGGCAGTTAGATTTATTTAAAAGATTGGCATAACATTGTGGGCTGAAGGGCCTGTACTGTGCTGTACTTTTCTGTGTTCTATGTTAATTGCAACAAGTTACTTGGGTAGATGCCCTTGCAATAGCCATGAGAAGGTGTGGAGAAGTTAAGGAACATATTACAAGAGGACAAGAAATGCAGATAAGGGAGTGTATCTTGGAATGATGTTGGTGAGTTGTTTGAGTCTAAGGTATGTTGGAAAGGGGGATCTATCTTGTTCTTTTTTGTTCTATTGGGGCAAATGCAGTCTTCAGCAGTAGCCTGTTGGGATCTAGTCTCAGTGGTATGTTTAGCTGGTACAAGACAGTTTATATCTTGGAGTCATAGATTCTGGAATGGTTCTAGAAGACTGGAAAATTGCAAACGTCACTCCACTCTAAAAGAAGGGAGAGAGGCAGAAGAAAGAAAACTATAGGCCAGTTAGTCTGATCTCAGTGGTTGGTAAGATGTTGAAGTCGATTATTAAGGATGAGGTCTCTGGGTGCTTGGAGGCACATGATAAACTAGGCTGTAGTCAGCATGGTTTCCTCAAGAAGTAATCTTGCCTGACAGATCTGAAGAATTCTTTGAAGAAATAACAAGCAGGGGAGCCAAAGGAGAATCGGTTGATGTTGTTTACTTGGATTTTCAGAAGGCCTTTGACAAGGTGCCACATTTGAGGCTGCTTAACAAGCTATGGGTCCATGATATTACAGGAAAGATTCTAGCATGGATAAAGTAGTGGCTGATTGGCAGTAGGCAAAGAGTGGTAATAAAGGGAGCCTTTTTTGGTTGGCTGCCAGTGACTAGTGGTGTTCCACAGGGGTCTTTGTGGGACCAATTTTTTAACTATATATATGTGTGTGTATATATATATATATGTTATATGCCAATGACGTGGATGATGGATTTGATGGCTTTGTTGCAAAGTTTGCAGACGATATGAAGGTAGGTGGAGGGGCAGGTAGTTTTGAGGAAGTAGAGAGGCTAAGAAGGATTTAGACAGATCAGAAGAATGGAAAAGAAGTGGCAGGTGGCATACAATGCTGTCAAGTGTATGGTCATGCACTTTGGTAGAAGTGGAAGGCTGGACTATTTTCTAAAAGGAGAAAAAAATACAAAAAAAAATGAGGTGCCAAGGGATTTGGGGGTCCTTCTGCAGGATTCCCTAAAGGTTAATTTGCAGGTTGAATCTGTGGTAAGGAAGACAAATACAATGTCAGCATTCATTTCAAGAGGTCTGGAATATAAAGGCACTGCTAAGGCTTCATGAGCTGTTTTGGGCCCCTTATCTTAGAAAGGGTATGCTGAAACTTGAGCAAGGTCAAAGGAGGTTCGCGAAAATGATTCCAGGATTGAATATCTTGTCATATGAAGAGCGTTTGATGCCTCTGGGCCTGTATTCACTAGAATTCAGAAGAATGAAGGGTGACATCATTGAAACTTGTCGAATGGTGAAAGGCATTGATAAAGTGGATGTAGAGAGGATGTTTCCTATGGTGGCAGAGTCTAATACCAGAGGAGATAGCCACAGAATAAAGGGGCGTACTTTCAGAACGGATGAGGAAGACGTTCTTTCACCAGAGAGTGGTGAATCTGTGGAATTCTTTGCCATAGGCAGCTGTGGAGGCCAAGTATTCATGTATACTTAAGGTAGAGGTTGATAGATTTTTGATTGGTCCGGGCATGAAGGGATATGGGGAGAAGGCAGGAGACTGGGGCTGAGAGGACAATTGGATTGCCATGATGAAATGGCGGAGCAGACTTAATTGGCATCGCCTAATTCTGCTCCTATATATAATGGTTATAGGATGATATTAGCTGTTGCTACAATCCATTGGAAAAGTGGAAGGTGAGAAGCCCAGTCTGAGCTCACTTCACTCATCAGGTAGTGCTGGTGTAGTGAAAGAAACTACACAGCTCTTGGGAAAAGGGCACAGAGTCTATGAGTCTTTATTGGGTTTATCATTATCAGATGTGGTGTATATTGTACTTTTGTAATTTTGTGGATCAAAAAATAGTTAAGTTTTGATAAACTTGCATTTGTTGTCAAGATAATTGTTAATATGTTATTACCTGTGTAATTTTATATGTATATAATTAGTTAACTGCCACCCATGCTGCGCTTGTGTTACCTGCAAATGCTGATTGAAATATTTTAAGTAAGGTCTGGTGCCAGTTAGAAGCAGTTGCAGTCCAAGCATTGAGCTTTAGTTTATCTGACTTCTCCCCTTTTGACGTGGTTTTCTTTTAAAGAAGGTGTCACGCTTTTTCTTTCCTTTGTCCCTGGTCTGTTGGTGACCATTACTTACTAAGGCTGCCATTCTTCTCTTGTTTCTGCCCTTTATTCTGCTCCCTATCTTCTATTACTTCCCACATTTCTCCATTTTTAGGCTGAATGTTTTGCCGTCATTGTCTTCGTCTCTCTCATCCTTGTCATGTTTGCACCTCCTGATCTTTCCCATTCTATCTCTTGTCATAGGGTTGGTTTTGCTTCTCTCTGTGACCCGCTAGACTTTGTGCTCTTTTTTCTTTTGCTCAAATCCATGAATATATTCCAGTTGCTTCCTGTTCTGACTCTGAAATATACTTTATTACAAAATAAAATTTAAGTCATACACATGAATCTATGAATGGCTAAATATACCATCTGTTACATGGGTTTTGACTGAGGTATAATTACAGCTGATTTTGTTTCCAGAAGTGATTTTGTTTTCCTCTCAAACGTGCACAGGTGCTGCTGTTTCTTTAAGCGGAGAAAAAGGAAAACTATTCAACGACACAAATGACTCTGGAAGCCGTCTGATCATGGAGAATTACTTACTTGTTCATCTGCTGTCTCTTCATAAATGGAAAAAAAAAACAATCATCTCTGCAGTGACAACAGACTTTATCGAAGGACCTTTCCTTATGTTTTTGCCCAGTAATTTGGGTGGTTGTCTTATGTGGGTATTCTGTTTTATTTAATCATCTTGAAACTCTGTGGCATCCTATATTCGTGTGTTCTTATTTGAGGTTGAAGGAGGGACCTTTTGTCAGGTAATGTATGAAAAACAAAATTCATGTGACTTCAACCAAATCAGGCTGCAGTTTGTTTAAAGAAACACTGGGCTGATTTGTCCCAGCACACGAAATGCAAGAAAATTGTAAAGTGCTTCATGGCAAAAACCTCAGAATGTTTACAGATTGAGAATTAATTTTGTCCCTTCGGAGCTCCTTTGAATTTATCTGTAGTAATTGTGTAGCCAGGTATTTGGTCTGCCGTGCTGAAGACCCAAGACATGATTATTATTATCTTAACAACTGAAGAAACTAGGGCAAAAACAAAATCAGAGAAAATTCTGAATTCTGCAATTACCTTTTATTTATCTTTGTTGAAGACCTCTGCACAGAAATTTCAGTATTACATTTTATGCTGTGTGCACGTCTTTTTTTTTTAAGAAGCCACTGTCCAAGGTACTGTGGAAAACATTGGGTTGATTCAGCAGGTGTTGATTCGTGGCTGTTGCACTATTGCAGTATATACAACATGAGATGGCTCTGGACATTCGTGTGTACAAACAATACCTGCTTTATTTACCTCCAAACGGAGAAGAAATGCAGTAGAAAGGGCAGCATGTGCTTTATTGTATGATATTATGATATGTTTGTAAAATGTAAACTGTGCTTCCTGATGTATTGTTTGGACTGATAGAAGCTGAATGTTCTGAGAGCTCATCGAATGAAGGAGGTAAAAGGACGTTTTGATCATGCCTTGAAGTATGCTGTGGGGTAGAACGCGGACGAAACCTGTGATGATGGATAGTGAGAGTGATGAACTAATTAACACACCAAATGCTTTGGCCTAAATGGATTTTAGGCAAGGCCTGCCTAACATTTTGGATTGCCAGGTAACTGGAATGCACTACGTCGAATCCATAAAATAGTTCTTTGAGGAAAAGCTAAAGAATGTGAAATAAATGGGTCAGATAATATTGCCTATTGCATTTAATAGCTGTGGTACCCAAACTGTGCAGTTGTATGTGAAGCATTCCTTTCTTATCGTAAATACAGCTGTTCAAAGACTTCGTGCTGGAGGTAGGTCAGGTACTTTCTGTAGAAATCCTTAAAGTGCCTGCATTAGGAACAGATCAGCTGTTCTACAAAACATCTCATTCTGTTTTCCGTGCTCTGCTCAACAGTTCGCTTCCACAGACGTTTAAATATATCACTGGGACTTCCAATGTTGTGCAGTGTTTATCAGCTGTTTTATACAGGTTTTTAGTTCAAATCTTGCGCTGGATATTCTTGACAACGTCGAGTTCTGGATTATGTCTGATGCGATGTATTAAATTCAAGTAATACATCGTATGCAAACTTCTTTGCATTTGAGTAGGAAGACTGGAAGAAAAGTTAAAATATTTTAACATGAAACTGCAAGTCATAATGGGCAGGGAACCACTTTTCTGTCTGCAGTATTTGACCAAATCTTTTTTCCTTGAATTACTTAATATGTGTAAATAAGTACAGTATTATTTCTGTACCTCCATAAATTTGAGCATCTCTTTCAATTTACTTTCATTGGTAGGTTTTTTTTGCCTGTACAGTGTGCACAACATGATGTTGTCACAAATAGCAAGGAAAGTGTGTTGTATATTAATGTAATTATGGACTGTAATCTTTACAAAACAAAACCAACCATTTCCGGTTTGCTGAAATGAAGACCAGTACATCAACACAGGCTTATTGGCCAGATTTCAAGTGCTGCATTTTATGCTGGGAAGTAGTTTCCTTCTGATAACGCAGTCTGGTCATGATTGGAAAATGCAGCTGTGTTCAGTTTAGGCCAATAATTTTATGCAGTCATTGCTTTTCTGTCAATACTAATAAAGTGAACTCCGCCTGACTGTACAAGTGATGTAATACATCCCTATTTCCCAATATGTAACAGATAAAAATAAAAGTAGTTTTTTTTTAATTAGTCTCTCACTGTTATTTATCTCAATATTTAACTCTTCGATTTGAGCATGTGTGCAAGAAGCTCAAAAATGCATGTTGGCTCTCGTGTTTAGAATTATTTGAATTATGGTGGTGTATTATGGTGAATGTTCAGTAAAAATGAAAAGCAGAATCCTTTTGAAAGGAAGGTATTTGATAAGGTGCCACATTAAACCATATTAGGGAATATAAAAGTTTATGGTGCTGCAAGTAAAGTATTGACATAGGTCGAAGAAAGGTAGGTAACAGAAAACAGACAAAATTTTTCCCAGGTTGGCAAGGTACAATGAGTGTGTGCCTTGGGATCAATGCTGAGGTTTCAGTGTTATAATTCACATGTACAGTATTAGTCTGATTTAATCAAGGGTGCTCATGCACTCAATGTTCAAGGTTGTATCTGGTAGGGGTGAGTTGTCTTCTGAGGAAAGGTTGGTCCTGAATCTCTTGGAGTTTCGAAGAATAAAACATGGTATAATTAAAAGATAGGTCTTTACATGATGGTTGTAGACAGCATGATCCCCCTAATGGAAGAATTTAGAATTATTGGCCTTGTTTAAAAGTAAATTTAAAAAGAGCCCATTTAAGACCAAGAAAGTTAAGTCTTTGTTGAAGACTTCAGCTTGTATGTAAGAAAACAAATCTAAATTTCAGAGCTGTTATCCTTTGTGGTATCATTTTATTTCATTGCTAATGAGCAAACTCAGGCTGTTGTTTCCTTTTTCTTAGGACGCTGAAGACGTTAAGTCCAGTTTTTGCTTTGCTTTACTGCTGGCTGTGTCAAAACAGCATTGCAGACTTGATGACATTGCTGTCTTTAGAAGCTACACAGATAATTGAACATGCCCTTTGAAGGAAATGCACTTGTAAAAGTGACTCTTTTGCCTTTATCATCCCATGTGAATATAACTGCCCATAGGAGGTAAAGTCAGTCAATTAAATTTTGCAATTTATGTACACTTTCAGTTGTAGCAAGTACTGCCCCCACCAACATGACCCAATTTTTTTTGTAAAGCTCAGTTCCAAATTGCTAAGGCAATAGTCATAGAAGAGTACAGCACAGAAACAGGCCCTTCAGCACGTCTAATCCATGCCGAGTCATTTGAACTGCTGACTCCCATCAACCTGCACCGGGACCATAGCCCTCCATGCTCCTCTACCATTCATGTACCTATCTGAACTTCTCCAAGTTGCAACTGAGCTCGCATGCACCACTTGCACTGGCAGCTCATTCTACACTCTCACGAACCTTAGAGTGAAAAAGCTTGAACTCCTCACCTTTCACCATCGTTCCCCCTAAGGTGTGTTTGTGTGCGCATGCACATACCTTTTGCTGCTAGCGCACAAAAGAATTTAAACTGCGTACAAAAGGTTGTCGCCCTCTACCTCATTGGCACGTTAAGTATATTTCACAATTGTACACAATCACATTTCCTTTTCCGGTTTCTGATGTGGACGGTTTTGACAATGTGGAGTTTGCAATGATTTGTCTGCAGATTTTAGAAATGGCTTATTAATACTGTTTTTATTGAGGAAATTATTGATTCACTGTGTTGATTTCCAGTGAAGCAAAGAGCGTGAAATGCAAAAGAATTTTACTTAAAGTGGAATGGTTTAATGAAACAGGAGCAACTGCTGCACCGAAAGCTCATGAGGTCAGGAACGTGCAGCTATGAGAAATATTTATGTACAATACAGAAACTGGTGTTACCTGCATGTGTTATCGGGGTGCAAAAGTTGCTGGAGAATTTGCAAGTGGGAAGAAGTGGAGTGATATTTGGAAACTTGACTTTTTAAAGCATCATTTAGCAAGTAAACCATATATGGACAGTGTGCAAAGGCTCCAGCAAGAAAATCCTTCATTACCCACTACAGGCCTGCTAGGTGAACGAGTGTGCAGGTGAACGAGAGTGAAAACGATCAAATCCAGAGGAAATCAAAGTTCTTATTGACAGTGCTTTGCTAGATGTTAAAACGAATACCTCTATGTACAAAATTCAATGCGCTCATTTTGTTGTTGTCACTGGACAAAAAATTGTAGAGCACAAGATTTTTGCATACACTGGTCATTACCAATTAGAGGGAACATTGCTTTTCACCACTAACCCATGACCTCGGGTTGCAGTCCCACCCAACCTCAGTGGAAAAAGCCTGCTTGCATTTATGCTATGTACACCCCTCATAATTTTGTATACCTCTATCAAATCTCCTCTCAATCTTCTACATTCCAATGAATAAAGGCCTAATCTATTCAATCTTTCCATGTAACCTGGTTCTTCCAGACCCGGGGACATCCTTGTAAATTTTCTCTGTACTCTTTCAACCTTATTGATCAAAATTGTACAGAATACTCCAAGTTAGGCTTCACCAACATCTTATTCAACTTCAACGTAACATTCCATCTCCTGTACTCAATACTATGATTTATGAAGGCCAATGTGCCAAAAACTCTCTTTACTACCCTATCAACCTGTGACACCGCTCTCAATAAATTATGGACCTGTGTTCCACGATCCCTTTGCTCTACCGCATTTCTCAGTACCTTACCATTCACTGTGTAAGACCACTGTGTTGGCCCTACCAAAGTGCAACACCTCGCATTTGTCTGCGTTAAATTCTATCTGTCATTTTCAGTCCATTTTTTCAGCTGGTCCAGATCCCACTTCAAACCATGATGACCTTCTTTGCTGTCCACTACCCCCCCCCACCAAATCTTGGTGTCATCCACAAATTTGCTGATCCAGTTAAACCATATTATCATCAAGATCATTGATATAGATGACAAACCTCAACAGACCTAGAGCCAATCCCTGTAGCACTCCACTCATCACCGGTCTGCAGTTAGAGGCAACCATCTACTACCATTGTCTGGTTTCTCCCACAGAGCCAATATCTAATCCAATTTACATCATTTTGAATGCCAAGTGACTGAATCTTCTTGACCAGCCTCCCAAGTGAGATCTTGTCAGAAGCTTTGCTAAAGTCCACATAGACAACAACCACTGCCTTTCCTTCATCCACTTTCCTGGTAACTTCCACAAAAAACTCTACAAGATTGGTTAGACATTGGTTAGACACAACTTACCATGCATGAAGCTAAGCTGACTAGCCTTAATCAGTTCCTGCCTATCTAAATACTCATATGTCCAGTCCCTTAGAATACCATCCAATAAATTACTTTCCCACTACTGATGTCAGATTCACCAGCCGATAATTTCCTGGTTTATTTCTAGAGCCTTTCTTAAACAGCAGAACAACATTGGCTATCCTCAAATCCTCTGGCTCCTCACCTGTCACTGAGGATGATTTAAATGTTAAATGTCCAGAGTCCTTATCATAGAATGACAGAATAGTTGTAGCATAGAGGGGGGGCATTCAGCCCATCCAGTCTTTACAGGCTCCATTTCACTGCTGCCCTCTCTGTGTAGCTCTATGAATTCTTTCTCCAGACACTTGCATAGATAGCTCCCTTTTGAATGCTAAAAATAAATCTCCCTCTGCTTCTACTCTTGGCAGTGCATTTTTAGACCATAATCACATGCCTAACCTGTCCATCCTCCCGTTTAAAACAATCCACTTATTCCAGATATTGATTATTTTCATTTGTCTGACCAGTATGTGGAACTTAACATTTATCAAGCATAGTAAAGCATAAATTACATACTACAATACATTTCAGGAGTGTTAATTGATGCCTTTAAGCTAGAGATTTTAAATCGAAATGTATGGAGACCTACAAAGAAAATGTTATAAGATGAAAACAGAAGTCCAAGGAAGAATGTATTTTTTAAAGAGTCTGATAAAATGAATTTTTTATTTTTAAAAGGCATTTTAAAAAAATTGCATTGAAATATTCTAACTTTTTGTCAGACATTCTCACTACTTACTGGTCCATGGGACTCAGATAATCTTCCATATGATATTATTTACCTGGTGTTGAGTACAGCAGATAGGGTTGCATTGGTGGTGTTAGTTCCCTGATTAGAGAGTGAAAATTTGTAGGTGTTCATAAAATTTGTTCACCAAATTTCAGAACAGTAAGGCTTGTGTTAAATTAATGGTTCATGTTGAATCTATTGAGTTTGCAATTGTTCGATTATAAATATTATAACTACAAATACACAATGCATAGTAAGGATACTGAGGAGGTACATCTTTATTACTGAGAGATGATATAATGAACCATTTTGATCCCCTTATTTAAAGGATGTACTGACCTTAGAAATAGTACAAAAGAGATTTACTCAGATAATTCCTGGGATGCGAAGTTTGTCCATTCTCCAGTGGCTAAAGATATTAGATCCATGTTATTCGAAGTCCAGAAGAATGAAGTTGATCTTTTGGAAATATGTAAATCCTAAGAGGGCATGTCAGGGTGGATGTTGAGATAGTTCCACTAGTAAGAGAACCTTGAATGAGACAATATGGTTTCAAAATGAAAGAGTGATGTTGAAAACTGAAGTATGTAGGAACTTCCCACACAGAATAGAGAATCTCTGGAATTCTCTAGCCCAGAGGTTTGTGGAGGCTAGTTTATTGGGATACTAAAGAGGTAAAGTTTTGTGCATGGGGAATTTAGAGCTCTGGGAAACTGGCACACAACAGGAGACTGGATCTGCTGCAACTCAACAGTGATCATTATTGAATATCAGAGAAGGGCCTGAGGTTCACAGGAGTCGGCCTCACCTATTCCTGTTCCTATTTTCTGACTGTTGAAGGACCTTGTAAAAGGTCAACTTGAATGCCAATCTGAAACTCAGCCATGTTATGGAAAATCTGTTTTAAAATGGATGAAACTGTCATATTGCAGAAATAATTTTTGTCATTTATTACTGATGAGATAATCCCAATAAATAGTTTTCTAAAAATGGTTTTGATCAAATGTTTCATATTAGCTTATCTTCAGTCAATCTTATTTTCTTTGCTTCTCATTTCAACAACATAGAAAATACATTAGTTCTATTTTTGATCAGTATTCAGTGATTCGTCTTGTAGAAATGAAAGATTTATGGGTTGGGTCCTTTTGAAGCTTGCAATAACTTTGAAAATAACTTAGATATTGTAAGACAGGACTCACATAGCAATGACTACTGTATCTTATTCTCTTTGCTAATGTCAGAAGTAAAGCAGTAAATAGACATGAGATGGAAATGAAATGTAGATTGTATTATGAAATTGTTGAATTATTTTCAAGGTGCAAAGAAAATAACTGGGAAGTATTTAGAAAAATAATCACTATTCCATGTGAATGAATTGCAGACTGAATGTTACAAAATACATATCTGGTGTTGAGAGAAACTCGTATTATTCATGAAAAGTTCAAATTTTATAGATCAGAGTTTAAAAATGTTGTTTATTGTAGACCGTACTAATGGATGAGGGTTAGGATGATTTCTGGTTATTTTGTCTTGCTTGTGCTGCAATGGAGGAGAAATGGATCCCGCTTTTAATTACAATCCAAGGCTAGGTGAGGTCTGGTGAGGATTCTGTTGGACTGCTGTGTCCTTGGCTTCTGCCACGATAGAGGATTATTTGAGCGGATTTCTGCAAGGCAGCAGGCACCAGTGGCATTGAGCCCTGCATATCCAGTGAAGGAGAATGCAGCAGAAAATTCAAACTCCCATGCTTGTATAATGCTTCTTCAGCACATGTAGTGAGAAGAATGAAAGTGTCTCTCTTAAGTGTGAAGTTCACACAGTTGATTTTCTCTGTTTACATGTGAGTTGGCACAAGGATTGTGTTATATTTTGAGTTAGTTAAAAATTTCAGTACATTTTCACTTTGGAAATAAAGGACTCACTTTATGCATATTCATAATAACAGCTGTGTTCTCTGCAGCTCTGTAACAAAAAGCATAATTTGACTTCTAATAATGACATAATTATTTTGAATGATTATAGCTCTATGTGTGGGGTTGCTCCTTCTATTTTCTGTGAGTGTGACATACTGGAGGTTGAATTTCGCTCACAACCACTGTTTATAGTGGCTCATTCTAGCCATTGAAACCTTTTTAAAATTTGCTCAAACTATAACAATGATGCGAATGTGAAACACAGCAGTCTTGTTTTAAAACAAGCATCAGAAATAACTAAAGCATCTGTACACAAAATATTTTTTCCCTACCATTCTGTTCTTAATATTATACTGATTCTTCTCTTCTACTATCTGCCAAATATCCCATTTTACCATAAAGGTCTGGCAAAATACACTTCAGGATTGCCAATCTTCCGTTAATGTTTCCTCAGTAAGGGTGGTATACAAACTGATTAAAGAGAGGTGACAAAAATATGAATGATTCTTGTTTAATAACTACCGTTAAAAATACTGAAGAAAAGTTTAATGAAAAATCTTACCTGCGAAGAAATGTATCAACCTTTAAACAAGTTTAAGTCTGAAAGTTAACCTTTAGATTTCCACCAGAGGTGGTGGAATAACTTCGGAAAAATGAACAATTTCATTGATGCTATACCTAATGAAGTGGAAATGTTCTTTTTCACAACATCAATGTGGAGAGAATGTTGGTGAGAAAACTAGAAGGGGTCACTAGTTAAAATTAAGTGGTTACTTTTCAAGGCACCTGAAGCAAAATCTTTTCTTCCGGAGGGGTTGAATCTGTCTTCCTCAAAGGAAGGCAGAAGTTGAGCCTATGAATATTGTTAAGGCAGAGTTAACTTCTTGATGAGCAAAGACGTAAATGATTATACTGGGGGAGGCAGGATTGTGGAGCTGAGGTTACATTTGGATCAGCCATCATATGATTGAAGGGTAAAACAAGCTCAAGGGGCAATATGATACACGCCTGCTCCTGATCTTTGGACTTCTATATTTTGCATGGCTCTCGTGTGTACATATAATAAATCATCATTTTGCACAGTACTGTACTTGTTGACAAAGATCAGAAAGTGAGTTTGTTAACCTGGTGGGAGCAAAGGATGTTGGGAATATCGAGGGTGGAGCACCGTGGGAGAGATGTGGGACCGATGGCAGAGGATGGGGGGTGGGGGGGGACTTGCAAGGTCATTTGATTCCAAAGAACTATTTTGTTGATCTTTACAGAATGTCTCTCTGGTGCTTCCTTCTCCCCCTCTCCCTCCTACCTCCCTTCTCTCCTCTCCCCTCTCCCCTCTCTCCCCGCATTCCCCTTGCTCTTCCCTCGCTCTTCCCCGCACTCCCCTCTCCCTACACCTTTTCCCAAACATTATACCTCACTCCCAGCCCCCTTCCCACTCTCAGTCTGCAATAGAAACCCGTATCAGAATCAGGTTTATCTTAACTCACATATGACATGAAATCTGTTTTATTTTTGTAGCAGCAGTACAGTGCAATACATAAAATTACTACAACTGGATACCAGAGCTCTGGGCTGTTTATCCAAGGAAAATAGTTAATATATTAGACCGGCACACACAAACTACTGGAGGAACTCAGCAGGTCAGGCAACATCTATGGAAATGAATAAGCAGTTGATGTTTTGGGCTGAAAACCTTCTTTAGGACTGGAAAGGAAGGGGAAAGATGCCAGAATAAAAAACAAAGGTGGGGAAGGTGAAGGAGGATAGATAGAATAGGTGAAGCCAGGTGTATAGGAAAGGTAAAGGACTGGAGAGGAAGGTCTCCAATGGGAGAGGATGAGTGGACCATAGGAGGGAAGGAAGGGCCCTAAAACCTACTTCAGTTACCGATCCTATCTGCCTTTTGGTTGACCCTACCCTACTTTGTGAGTGCCATCTTCCAGTTCTTAATAATTTTGTGCTTTCTGCTTGCTGTATACTTTCTGGGTACTGGCCTTGCACAGGTTTTTCGCCAAAATCTGAATAAAAGAGTGGGGGTGGGGGTGTTCAATGTTCAAGTTTTCAACTATCACTACATCGTGAGGCACATTTTTGAAGATTTTGATCGGCGTCAAATAAATGGAAGTTTTTTTTTGAAAAGCAGGAGACTGGGCATTGTGTGTCAGTCTTCTCAAATTGTTGAAAGATTGTACTGATGTACAAAAAGTGTTTCAGTGGCATTGGAATTTGTAACTGAGGAACTGAGATCTAATTGAAAATATCTGGATGATGTCTTGAGTAATAGGGCATTAATTTTCAGGGCAGATATTATGGTGTTGGAGGAGGTACAATGCAGGACTTGTGTGGTTTAATTATGAAGACAGGTTTAATGTGTCTGGCTTGAAACCATCTTGAGGCCCTCCATTAGTTGGGGTGGTCCATGGATGATGTGTCCCAGCTGTCTACATGATATGCAAGCCAGGGCAGTATGATATGGAGAACAAGCTGTTGCCCAAGCAACGGGTTTCGCCTCTCCACACAGCTGATGAATCCAGAGGAACAGCAGAGACTGCTACAGTTCTGTACCAGTGGCGATACAGGAGTTGCCGGTCAGCATTGAATTAGATGTTGGGCTCCTTTGGGACTCCAGCTCTGGATAGTTTACTCAAGGTTTCCTCCCATAGCCTTTCCAATGAGTGGGTGTAGCCACAAGGCAGCGGAGGTTTGAGATCAGTTTTCTCGATGAGCTGGCAACCACAGCTGACGAGCCACATCTGCCCAAAGCGACTGGTTTTAAGAGCAGTAACCCTCGTTTGCCCATTCTCTTGTCAATAGAAACGGCTCAGCCGAACTTAGTAGCTAAGCTGCCCGTGAAGGCCAGGAGTTGGACTTGGTTGTCAGAGGCTACTTGAGATTCACACCATTGGGAGCAATTAATGGATAGTAGGAGTTTATCCCCACTACCCCCCAAGCTATGACAACCTTGAGGCATGATTTAATCATGGTGCTTGAAATGACAAAGAAATTAAAAGGAATAAAAAGAAAGAAACTATTTAGAGCCAGAACAAATAATCATAAAACTAACTAGACTTTTTGGACACGGAATTGAGATGCACTTCTTTACCAAAAAATTGTAAATCTTAAACTCTCCCAATAAAGGCTGTGCTCGAAGCAATCAGTACAAAAATCAATCACAACCTTTATAAGGGTATCAAGGGTTAAATATTAATGGTCGTCAAATTGAGTTCAGCTGCACATCAGTAGTGGTATGTTTGAAGAAATGACATGTTCCAGTGAAATAGTAGAACTACTTACACCTGGTGTACATACTTAGCCACAAATTGAGTCACCAGCACTATTTTGGAAATAAATGTGAAACAGATCTAATCAGTAATAATGTTTTCTATTTTCTTCTGTATGAATACTTTGTCACAATGAATATACATTACAATTTGTTTCAGTGCTGGAGATGTTTAGCAAGATGCATTGTGTTGCAACTGTTCCTTGATGACTCAAGCACCTAATTTGACAAAATAAAACTCTTAGTTCTATTTCCTTCAGCTACAAAGAAGTACTGTTTTAAGCAAGAAATTTGTAAACAGCCCAATGTAGAGAGTCAACAGTCATGGTTTCATAAAATGTCATAGTTTTTTGTACAGTAATTAGAATGTAATGGAGTTTGTTTTTTCGAGTATTCATTTCCCCTTTGTGTTCTGTGAGGACTACCACAACAAATACTATTGTACTATTTAAGTTACACTGGCTCTCTTCTTGTTGATAGCACACCTATAATATATCATGCTATCATCAATCAATATGTGTACATCATTAAATGATAATCAGTGAACAAATGCAATGAATGAGCATTTAACTGCATTGGATTTGCACATTGGTTTTAGCTTTAAAATTACATATTTACATCTTCCAAATGTGGAAGATGAAATTATGTTAACTGAGATGGAGTGTTTATCAAGTCCCAAAAGTGTGTGTGTACTGGAGCACTTCGAATCTGTTCTGTTCTTTGCACAGTCTGGCTTGCTTACTACTTGCAATCACCTTCAACTGTGCCTGTGAACGTGGTCGCATAGCAAGTTTGTAACTTTCTCTTTATTGTCACTGTAGGGAAAGCACTCTGTAAGTATTAAGTTGCATGACTCATCATGTTTCTTATCTAAATAATTAAACCTGTAACTTGTATTTTTATACTTCAAACCAGCTATACGCTTTTGCAAGGCAAAACTTTTTGTAAGCAGCTGTAGCTGTGACATTTACTTACTATATTATTGTAATAGCTGACACATCATTGGAATCATTAGAGAATGTAACCTTTCGATTCAAAATTGATTTTTGCTTTAAAAATTATCCAGTAATTTGAATTTTAAAATGTGTATAATAGCACAGGATATTTGAAGATGAATGATAAATTGTAGTTTAAAATATTTCTAATCATACCAAGCATCAATTTGTAATGTGGTGTCAATCTGTTTGAAATGGCTTATTTGGAACATGCTACCTAAAAATATGTGGCTGAACAAAGTGATAGAATGCAAGCAACACATAACAAAACATCAAGAGTTTTTCCAAGACATTTTTAATCAGTCAATAGGCATTCTGTATCTGGGAACCTAATGGTTCTATTCACCATAGCTATAGTCACATAATATTAATAATATGTAGGAACTGAATGTCATTGTCCCGTACGCCATCCCTGGGATTTGGAGAATTCTCAGGCTCGATGTGAAAGACGGTGTTAAGGCAAGAGGACTTGTTGCGTTGCTGTGCAGCTCCCAGTTTCCAACTCTTATTAATATTCACTAACATTATTGCCCTAACTAATATTCACTCAATTCTCTCACTTGCAACTAATAATTTTAATTTGCATTCACTCAGTCCCCTCAACTCACCTCTTTACTCATATTAACCTTGTTAATAGCATTCATCATTCATTCATAATGACAGCCACCTGTTTACTTAGAAACTTGAACCTAGTAATCAGTGCAAACATATTTCAGAGGCAACATCAAATAAAATCTGACATCAAGCAGCAAAAAGAGATTCTGACCAAATGATTAAAAGATTGATCTTCATGGTGGAAAAGGAAGGAGACAGTTTTAATGAGCAAGTTCTGGACCTTACTATAATTGGTGGAGCAGTTACATGTAGTGATAATCAGCAGCCAGAATTAAAGGAGCTTCGATTTCTGGTATCTGAGTGAGTGCGTTAAAGCTAGAGGAAATTATAGGTGGGGACAGATGATGTCAAAGTGGACTTTGAATTTTAAAATCAAGGCAATGCTTTATCAGAAGCTAATGTGCATTAAAACACACAGGGCTTGTGGTTGGAACACACACAAAAGGTTGGAGGAACTCAGCAGGCCAAGCAACATCTATGGAAAAAAGTACAGTTGACGTTATAGGCCGAGATCCTTCAGCAGAACTGGAGAGAGGAAAAAAGACAAGTAGATTTTAAAAGGAGGGGGAGGGGAAGGAGAAACACAAGGTGATAGGTGAAACTGGGAGGGAGAGGAGTGAAGTTCAGAACTGGGAAGTTGGTTGGTGAAAGATAGTGCTGGAGAGTGGGCAATCTCATAGAGGACAGAAGCCCATGGAAGAAAGAAAAGGGGGGAGGAGCACCAGAGGGAGGCGATGGGCAGGCAAGGACATAAGGTGTGAGAGGGAAAATGGGATGGAGAATGGTGAAGGGAGGCCATTACTGGAAGTTGAAGAAATAAATGTTCATGCCATCAGATTAGAGGCTACCCATACAGAATATAAGGTGTTGCTCCTCCAACCTGAGTGTTTCTCAGTTTCTCAGGCACCACCTTATTTTTTTTTTAAAAATATGTCTATCTCATCTATTAATTGACACGAGCTTCTATAGATGTTGGAAATCCAGAGCAACACATACAAAATGCTGGAGGAACTCCACAGATCAGGCAGAATCATGAAGGGTCTCAGTCTGACGTGTCAACTGTTTACTCTTTTCCATAGATATGCCTGACCTGCTGAGTTCCTCCAGCATTTTGTATTCTGTGTATATTTATTGATAATGAATGCCAGACTGGATTTTTACATTCAAGACTTTGGACTGGAATTTAAAGATAAACTAGTTACTCAGATGTGAGCATGCTCATATCCGATCCAGGGCTGACACCCTCAGACTGTACTTTGTGTCTGATAGTCCCTCACCCGACTTGTGTGAAACTTGCAGTGTGTGTTTGGCCTGAAGGTTCATAGTCATAGTCCTACTTTATTGATCCTGAGGGAAATTTGGTTTCGTTACAGTTGCACCAAGAACAGAGTATAAATATAGCAATATAAAACCATAAATAATTAAATAATAATATGTAAATTATGCCAGGAAATAATCCAGGACCAGCCTATTGGCTCAGGGTGTCTGACCTTCCAAGGGAGGAGTTGTAAAGTTTGATGGCCACAGGCAGGAATGACTTCCTATGACGCTCTGTGCTGTATCTCGGTGGAATGAGTCTCTGGCTGAATGTACTCCTGTGCCCACCCAGTACATTATGTAGTGGATGGGAGACACTGACCAAGATGGCATGCAACTTGGACAGCATCCTCTTTTCAGACACCACCGTCAGAGAGCCCAGTTCCATCCCCACAACATCACTGGCCTTACAAATGAGTTTGTTGATTCTGTTGGTGTCTGCTACCCTCAGCCTGCTGCCCCAGCACACAACAGCAAACATGATAGCACTGGCCACCACAGACTCGTAGAACATACTCAGCATCGTCCGACAGATGATAAAGGACCTCAGTCTCCTCAGGAAATAGAGACCGCTCTGACCTTTCTTGTAGACAGCCTCAGTGTTCTTTGACCAGTCCAGTTTATTGTCAATTCGTATCCCCAGGTATTTGTAATCCTCCACCATGTCCACACTGACCCCCTGGATGGAAACAGGGGTCACCAGTGCCTTAGCCCTCCTCAGGTCCACCACCAGCTCCTTAGTCTTTTTCACATTAAGCTGCAGATAATCCTGCTCACCATGTGACAAATTTTCCTACCATAGCCCAGTACTCAGCTTCATCTCCCTTGCTGATGCATCCAACTATGGCAGAGTCATCAGAAAACTTCTGAAGATGACAAGACTCTGTGCAGTAGTTGAAGTCTGAGGTGTAAATGGTGAAGAGAAGGGGAGACAAGACAGTCCCCTGTGGAGCCCCAGTGCTGCTGATCACTCTATCTGACACCCAGTGTTGCAAGCATTACACGAAAGAATTACACGGGTAGTTTGTGCTCAGATTTCATTGACTTTAATCGGCATGAAAAGTCATACCAAAGGCAGCTGCAGCAAGGCAGTAGTAATCAGATCTAGGCCTGAACCTCAAAGGAAAAGCATGTAGTGAACACTTTCCCACAGCTGGGGGAATACAGCAGCAAAAGATGGCAGACTTTGGTGGGGAGCAAGTCCCTGCCTTACAGACAGTGCTGTAGAATCGTAAGTGGGGTGGTAGGAAGTATGAGCCATCAGAAAGTACAGTGAAGTCTGTAGGAGCAGAATTGGGTTAGGTTTACTCCAACATTAGACCATGGCCAATCTATATTCCCTTTTAACCCCATACTCTCACCTGCTCCCCATAAATTTTGACATCCTTACTAATCAACAACCTGTCAATTTCTGCATTAAATATACCCCATGACATGGCTTTCACGTTCAAATGTACAATGAATTCCACAGATTCACCACCTGTTGGCTAAAGTCAGAGCTGGAATCATATCACAAAGACTTGATCCAATGCAAGATGATGTTCAAACGTGATCTTTCAAACAGTGAATGCATCTTCATCTCCCACACATTGAGCTGCACCACTAATCACACACATTGGTATTTAATACATCTCAACTTATTTAAATATGATTTCTATCAAGAATTTTTTCTATTACCTGATTGTCCCAATACTGTTTCACATGTAAACAGAATTCCGATGTTATCGCTTACCTCTCAGAGCTTCTACAAACTACCAGCTATTCTATGAGGCAATCTCATTCCGAGGTTAATTGCACAATAATTCACCAATACAATCCCACTCTCTTGTAGGAGGGTATATACACAATCATAACATTCCCTGTACAGGTGGGTGGCTCCAACTGCTCAGTACCTCAGAAGAAACGGTCCTGTCCATCATTAAAATTGTCATGGCAGAAGTCATGGGCACAGGAGATGCAGAAATCACAAAAGACAGAGTAATTATGGCTGATTGCTCCTTATCATGTCCAACTGCCCCTCAGCCTCTAACCTCTTGACCTACAAGATGCATTGCTGTAATCAGAGTCACCTTCTCTCATTTTGGTACCATGCGTGTTCCTTAACAGGACCGAGCTGAGCCAGGCCAAGTCCGTCCTGTCATTTCTCAGACACAAATCCATCAGTTCAAGGCATGATGATGATGCTCAATCAGAGGCAGTGTCTCCTGGTACTGCACCACTTGTCAGAGATTGGCTGCAACTGTGGTGGAGGAAAAGGGTAACCCTGGTACTAACTTCACGGAGGAGAGAGATTTCTCACAGGCTGTGAACTGGTAGATTCTCCTGTGGACTAAGGAGGTTTAAGAGCATGTGAAACAAGGTGTCAGCGCTATTGCCTGGCCCAGAAACCATGAACGTAAGAATCATAGGGAAATTTGCACTGTGCTTAGATCAGTAGCTAATTCTTTCCATTCTGCTCCTCTTCAACACTGGGCAGTCCAAACTTCATGCTGGGTCTTTCAGCCTCTGTTACCACAAAAGTAGATGTCTTCCAGCCTCTGGGTGTTTTTGTGGGAATTCATCATGGCTTCCAGCACCAGTGTTGAACAGGGTTCTTATCTCCACTATGCTTTCTCCCAAACTCTGCATTCTCCCTGACTCATGATCTACCACTTTTTCCTCTCCATGTGCTCCCTCCTGCCCTCAGCACACTCTTCTCCCCGGTACATACACTCCTTTTCCCCTCTCCCTTAAATGTTCCCAATCCCCCTCCAAGTTTTAAGTCCAATTCTCTTGAATCTCTCACTTTTCTTGATAAAGCATAGGACATTTGACCTATTGAGTCAAGGCTGATCCTTGGAGCCATCACATCAATCATGCTCCTTACTATTTATCGATAGTCCTTTCTTCCTCATGCCCATCATCTCTGCTCTGATTTTCCCACCACTCACGTACCCTACTTACACTAACCCATGAACTTGACAGCCCAGTAACCCCCAATTTAATCCTAGCCTCATCATGGGACAATTTACAAAGACCAATTAACCTACCAACTGGTACGTTGTTGGACTGTGGGAGGAAACTGGCGTACCCGGAGGAAACCCATGCCATCACAGGGAGAATGTACAAACTCCTTAAAGGCAGTGGCGGGAATTGAACCCAGGTCATTGGTACCGTAAATCATTGTGCTAACCACTATGCTACCATGCTGCCTGCTATTACACTTTAAATCATCCCACTGACTGAAATTCTGCCTTACCATCTACCTGTCCTTCCTCACAGTCTCACTACACACTGCATCTAGTTGTATACCAACTGCCCCAGCCTCAACCCTATCATTCTGGTTCCCGACCCCCTGCCAAATTATTTAAAACCCTCCCCAACAGCTCTAGCAAACCTGCCTGCAAGGCTCCCTCTCAGGTTCAGGTGTAACCTTTTCTGTAACAAACCCTTTTTGTACAGGTCATACCTCCTCAGAAGTGATGCCAATGACCCAGAAATCTAAAACCCTGCCCCCTGCACCGCTTGTCAGCCACACATTCATCTACTAAATCATCCTATTCTTACTCTCACTTGCTAGAGGCACATGCAGCAATCCAGAGATTACCACCCTGGGGGTCCCGCCTAACCTACTATATTCTCTCTTCACGACCTCCTCCCTTTTCCTAGCTATGTCATTGATACCAATATGTACCACAACTTTCAGCAGTTCACCCTCCCCTTTAGAATGCTGAGGACCCAATCTGAGACAGCCCTGGCACTTGAGGGGAAGCATACCTTCTGGGTGTCTCTTTCACATCCACAGAATCTCCCATCTGCTCCTCTGATTATGAAATCTCCTGTCATTACTGCACTACTGTTCTCCCCTCTTCACTTTTGAGCCACAGAGACAGACTCAGTGCCAGAGATCATATTGCTCTTCTCCCTAGTAGGTTGTCTCTCCTCCCCCCCCCCCCCCCCCCACCAACAGTATCCAAAGCGGTATACTTATTATCGAGGGAAACATCCCCAGGGTTACTCTGCACTGGCTGCCTGCTCCCTTTCCCTCTGCTGACAGTCACCCAGGTACCTGCCTTCTGCAACTTAGGAGTGACTACCTCCCTGTAGCTCCCCTCTGTAACTTCCCCATTTTTCCTGTATGAACCAAGGGTCGTCCACTTGCAGCTCCAGTTCTTTAACATGGTCTCTAAGGAGCAGCAGCTCAGAGAAATTTGTGCAGTTGTAGTTATCAGGGAGACTGGACTTCTCCTAAGGTTCCCACATCTCACACAAGGAACAAACCACTAAATCAGGAGCCATTCTCAGCACACTAGTGCAATACAAACAGAGAAAATAAAATCTTACTAGCAACTTACTTGGAGCCTCTATCTGCCCAACTAGCAAGCCCACTCTAATTAGTCTTGACATACAACTACTCACCAGGCCTGAGACTGCCTGTGGGAGTGCTGATGCAAGGTTTCAATCTGAAATGTCAACAGTTCCTTTCTGCTCACAGTTGCTGTTTATCCCACTGTGTCCATCCAACAGATTGTTTCTTGCTGAGACTGTCTGACTGCTTAGTAGCAGGGAGCACCCCACCTTTCTTTCTGGTCCTGAGAGCTGATCACACCTGAAGACCCCAAGCACAGCTTAAACACTTACCTGTTAACCATCATGCACTTTCAGTAGAGTTGTTACCACTGTGCTCTCAGATTCTTCCATTCTGATAGTCCATAGCATTATTGAGAGGCTGAGAACTTGTAAATTGGTGAGAATAAATGTCTGAATTTCTCGAGTGACATTGGTGTAGACTGTGATCCCAAGAGCCTGTACATCAGTCGTGTCTCGTTTGTGTTTCCACTACCTTCACTCATCGTGGTTCCCAATTCTTTTTGCTTTTACCTAACAAAGTTATTATCTCCGGTTCACTATCTGGGCAAGAGTTCCAAATTTTCACCACCTTTTCTGTGGTCAGGTTCATCCTGCAGTCGCTCATGAATGGACAAATATTAACTTTAAGGACCTCATGCCTTTTATGGTATTGCCCCTTCAAACCCCCTCCACCATCCTCCCAATTACTCTGGAAAAGGAACTAAATTTCTTCACCCCCAAATGAAACCTTAATCTTAACCACTCCAATTATTTGCACCTGAATTAATGTACTCAAGGGATTGCATGGTTGGTCCATGTCAGTTCTTCTCAGTGTTCAACCTCTTATGATTTAGTATCTCACTGATGAGTTGTACTCCCCACTAGCGATTGTGACTGAAATAAATGCAGTACTCAAGACACAATTCAACCACTCTATACAGTTGAACAGAAATCCCATCCCATTGTATTCAAGCCCTCATGAGATAAAGACTAGCCATTTCAATTATTTTTGTACTTGTTCCAATAGCCTTAAATGTTTTCCTAATTCCTAGTTTCACAGCCTTAAGAACACATTGTAGATAGACATTATGCTTTTGTTTTTGTTTATAGATGTGGCATGCACCAAGCCCCTCCAATCCAATGAGCCCATGCTGTCCAATTACACTCATGTGACCAGTTAACCTACTTAACCCATAGAGCTTTGGAACATAGGAGGAAACAAGTACCCAGAGGTGATGGGGAGAACTCCTTACAGACAGTGGTGGAATTGAACCAGGGCCGCTGGCCTTGTTACAGTGTTAACGTTAACCGCTGTGCCACTGTGCCACCCTTGATCTCTGGCAATGCCAGGAGTAATGAAGGTGAAACATAACTGAGTATTGGATTTCTGGATCCACTTCACAGCTTTGGAATTTCTTTAACGTTCCTAATCCAGTCTGGATGCACGTCTGGCAATGATCTGCGAGAGGATATCCTTATCTGTCCACCCTTTTTGGACTGGAGGGTTTGAGTTTAAAGAGAGACTCAATAGGCTGGTTCAGGTTTCCCTTGAGCAAAGGAGAATGAGAGCTGAACATTAAAGGTTTTAAAATGATGAAAAGCATAGCCAGGGTAGATAGCCATGTTCTTTCTCATGGTAGGGATGTCGAAACATAGGTTTAAGTTAAGATGAAGGATATTAAAATGGATTTTGAGGGGAACAATTTTCACAACATGCTGTAGTTGTATCTAGAATGAGCTGCCAGAGGAGGTGGTGGAGGCAGGAAGAGTAACAGCATTGAAGAGGCATCTGGACAGGTATTAGAATGAGCCAATGATAGAGCGATATAGAATAAATGCAGTCAAGTGGGATAGGTATAGATGGTTGGCATAGCTGTGGTGGGCTGAAGGCCTGCTTTTATGCTGCATGTTTTTATGACTCTGTGGAGCACCCCAGCAACTAGATGATGGTTCCAACAGTGAAATCCCTGTGGACAGGTGGAGGTCCAGCAACTTGATATCTTCAAAAGAGCACAGATCCTATCATTGTTGAGCAAGAAACACTCTGCTGGAAGAACTCATTTGCACCCATGATAATTCAACAATTCCTGTATCTCTACAGGTGTTTGGCCCACTGAGTTTTTCCAGCATTTTGATTTTTCTTTTGTGCCCCTGATGTTCTCCAGCCATAAGACATAGGAGCAGAATTAGGCCATCTGGCTCATCAAGTCTGGTCTACCATTCAGTCACGGCTGATCCTTTTTTTCCGTCTCCTCTTCAACACCAGTTCCTGCCCTTCTCCCCATAACCTTTGGTGCCATGTCCAATCAACAGCCTATCAATCTCTGCCTTAAGTATACTCAACAACCTGGCCTCCACAGCTACATGTGGCAACAAATTCCACAAATTCACCACCCTTTGGCTAAAGAAATTTCTCAGCATCTCTGTTTTGAAAGGGTGCCCCTCTATCCTGAGGCTGTGCCCTCTTGTCCTAGTCTCTCCCACCACAGGAGAGTCTCCCTCCTTTCCACATCTACTCTGTCTAGGCCTTTCAACATTTAGAAGGTTTCAATGAGATCCCCCCCCCCCCCCCAATCCTTCTGAATTCCAGCGAGTACAGCCCCAGAGCCATCAAACACTCCTCATATGATAGCTTCCTCTGGACCCTCTCCAATGCTAGCACATCTTTACTAAGATGAGGGGCCAAAACTGTTCACAATACTCAAAGTGAGGCCTCACCAGTGCCTCCCTGCTCTTGCATTCTAGACCTCTTGAAATGAATGCTAACATGGCATTTGCCTTCCTCAGCACTGACTCAACCTGCAAGTTAACCTTCAGGATGTTCTGCACAAGGACTCCCAAGTCCCTCTACATCTCAGATTCCTGGATTTTCTCCCCGTTTAGATAATAGTCTGTACAATTATTTCTACTACCAACGTGCATGACCATGCATTTTCCAACGTTATATTTCATTTGCCACTTTCTTACCCATTCTCCTAATCCAAGTCCTTCTGCATCCTACCTGTTTCCTCAACACTACCTGCCCCTCCAACAATCTTCGTATCATCTGCAAACTTGGCAACAAAGCCATCTATTCCATCATCTATGTCATTTATATACAGCACAAAAAGAAGTGGTCCCAACACCGACCCCTGCGGAACATCACTAGTCACTGGCAGCCAACCAGAAAAGAATCCTTTTATTCCCATTCGCTGCCTCCTACCAATTAACCAATGCTCTAACCATGTTAGTAATTTTCCTGTAATACCATGGGCTGTTAACTTGGTAAGCAGCCTCATGTCAAAGGCCTTCTGAAAGTCCAAATATACAACATCCACTGCACCCCCTTTATCTATCCTACTTGCAATCTCCTCAAAGAATTCCAACAGGTTTATCAGGCAGGATTTTCCCTGAAGGAGACCATGCTGACTTTGAACTACCTTGTCCTGTGTCACCAAGTACTCCATCCTTAACAATTGACTGTAACATCTTCCCAGCCACTGAGGTCAGGCTAACTGGTCTATAATTTCCTTCCTGCTGTCTTCCTCCTTTCTTGAAGGGTGGAGGAACACTTGCAATTTTCCAGTCCTCTGGCACCATGCCAGAGTACAATGATTTTTGAAGGATTTTTTCAGCTGTGGGAGCACAGATAGTGGTTTTGTATCTCCTTGACTAAACTCTTGTTTTTGACGAAGATTTCAGTTTAAGGCTCTTGGCAGAGTTTCACCATTCTGCATCCAAGCAATGAAAGTAGTTTACAAGAATGGTTTCTGATGGGCGCAAAATACTTGTCGTACAATAGCAGAATGTGACTTTTCAGAGAAGTGTTAGGAGAACTAAGCTTGTAATTTTTTGCTAGGATAAATCAGAAGATTACAAGAGATTTTCAAGTGCAAGATGGATTACTATCAGTTCCTGTGAAATACATTTGTTTTGCTATTTACTGACAAACATGTAAACTCCATGTTTAGCAGTAGATGGCATTTTTCTACTGCCTTTCACATGACGTATTTCATAAGGACCTAGTGTTATGGATTTATCGTGTGTTTATCTTCATTGAAAGGCTCTTTCACTTTCAGTTAATTTCCTGAGTCTTAGCGTTGACCTAGGGAATTCAATAAGGTTGCAGAAAATTTCAGAATGGTGTGATTGATAGAGTTTGGCAGAAAGGTAACTTACAACACTGATGGCAACATCCTTAATAATGTTGATGTAGACAGGGACCTTGTGGGTCCAAGTCTATAGCCTCCTGAAAGTACCTGCACAGTTGATAGGATAGTAATGAAGTCGTATGGCATGCCTGCCTTTACTGGTTGAAGCACTGAATTCAAGACTGAGGAGGTTACATTGCAGCTTTATAAAGCTCTAACTCAGTCATAACTGTCATATTGTGTTCAGTTGTGGTCACCCCATTGTAAGAAGGATGTAAGGCTTCGGAGAGGGTGCAGAAGAGGTTTACCAGCATTAGAGGGCATGTGCTACGGGTTAGACAAACTTGTGTCGTTTTCGCTGGAGCAGAGGAGACTGAGGGAAAAACTTGATAGAGCTTTATAAGACTGAGAAGCACAGAATAGATAACGCTAATCTTTTCCCCCATAGTTTAAATGTCTGATATTAGAAGGCAAGCATTTAAGCTGAGGGGGAGTAAGTTCAAAGGGGATATGCAAAGCAAGTTTTTTTTAAACACGGACAAAATGATGGGTGTCTGGAATGCACTGCCAGCGATAGTGATGAGGTAAATATGATAGAATTGTTTAGGAATCGCTTAGATAAGCACATGAATGTGTAGAAAATGGAGGAATATTGTCATTGTGTAAGCAGAATGAATTAATTTAGTTAAGCATTAGTTAAGAACATTGTGGTACAAAAGGGTTGTCTTGTTCTGTACTATTTTATGTTCTAGAAATGGAACACAAAATTCTGCTTGGGGGATTACATGTGTCCCCAATACAATGTGTTCTTTCTTTTCATTCTCCCAATGGAAGAACAGAGTGAAGGTCATCCACTGTACTGCAAGGAAGGGGAGAGTGTGAGAGTAGGGGGGGCGCTGTAGCGTAGCCTCTACTCTCTCACTCCCTTTACAATGTTAGCCCAATCCCTTTACAATGCCAGCAATCACTGATTGGGGTTCAATTTCTATCCCTGCCTGTAAGGAGCTTGTGTTCCCCGTGACCATGTGGGTTTCCTCCCACATTCCAAAGTTGTACAAGTTAGGGTTGGTAACTTGTGGGCACCCCGGAAGTGTGCCAACACTTACAGGCTGCCCCCCGGCACATTCTCGATGCAAAACACAAAGGTGCATTTCACTGTATGTTTGAGGCATGGATCGTGTGGATAGTCAGAGGCGTTTTCCCAGGGTTGAAACGGCTAACATGAGAGGGCACAGCCTTTAAGGTGCTTGGAAGTTGGCACAGATGAGATGTTAGTGGTAAGTTTTTTGCGTGGTGAGTGTGTGGTATGGGCTGCCGGTGATGGTGATGGAGGCGGATACAATAGGGTCTTTTAAGAGACTCTTGGATGGGTACATGGAGCTTAGAAAAATAGAGGGTTATGGGTAACCCTAGGTGATTTCTAAAGTAAGTACATGTTCGACACAGCATTGTGGGCCGAAGGGCCTGTATTGTGCTGTGTTCTATGTTTCTATGTTCTGTGTTATGTTTCCTGGAGATTACCAGTAGGAAATTAAAAGGAAATTGGGAGTTTGTTGCTCACAATTGTTGGGAATAAAATTTTCCTTTTTCAAGAAAAGTTCTATAAAAAGATTAGGAAAGAAAATGTTAAAAGTAAGCTGTACTTTGCATTAGGTGTCTTCTCCTTTCAAACTACCACTTCCTGTGCAATTACTACTTTTCCCTGAAGAAAAATGAGTTGAAGAATTTTACACAACTATACATCTTTCACTAAATGTTTTGTCTAATATATTAATGTCTCGGCATGTACTTGAGAAAGGCTGCAACCTTCATCATTGAAAACTGAAAAATTCATCAAGGAAGTTACGGGTTTTTGATCATGGCAAACCTGCAGAAAAATTAATCCTCCTTGTAACTTGCATCACCCAGACGACTTGATGAAAACAACTTGAATCGTGGCTCGAAGATGATCTTTTTTAGGAAAGCTTCCTTTTGATTAATGAACATTATTAACACGAGAAATGCTAATTTTATTATTTAGTGGGTAACGCTCAGACCAGAAGAATTAAATGTTTCATCTTCTCTTACTTAGTGGATGTGAAAATATATATGTAATGCAGACTTTATAACTGTTTTTCCATTTAAGTAGAATGATGCTTGAGTGGAATGCAAGTGCATGCTTACATTCTAACAGAAAGATGCACCACCAGGAAGGAAAACATTAACCTTGTGGATCTGTACCATTTGTGATGTGCGTTATTTCATTTTCCCACAACTAATATATGTATTGCTCTGCTACTTGCACTGATTCACTGACAAGCTGGCAGGATTTTTCTTTTTTGTTTTCCCACTGGGACTCTATGCTTCAGTTCTCAGGCATTGGAAAATGTATGAGAAAGAATATATAGCATGACTTGTGACTTTCAGAACTGCTTTTCCTCCTGGTTTTATGGGTAAATAGTTTCCACTTCACCTTTCCCATTGCATCTTTATTGACAACAGGCAAGTAATAAAATGTTGGCTTTCTGGCAATTCACAACTCAAAAGTAATTATTAGATAACTCGGTAAGATTAAACTTATTGTTTAGACTTCAGATGCACCTTTTGTTTTGCATAATAGGACTCGAGTTAACAGCTTGTTGCCCCTAATTAATGTTTCTCTGCAGATCCACTGATTGACCCTATCATTCTTTAAATGCTTTCTCAGCATTGAACTTTACTGCCCTTATGGGTGGAAAACAGAAGTTATTTCATGTTCATGTTACAAATGTTCCTAACAAACTAATATGTGAGTTACTAATCATGGCATCAGAAATAAGTGTTAAATTATTTATAATTCCTTTGGCAACTGTAATCCCAGAAGCTTGGCTTGGAATATATCAATAGCTGATGAAATTCCAATTTGAAGCATAATTTTAACCTGGAGCGAGCTTCATTTGGAAAAGGCCAGGGTGAGGGAGAAACTTGCTGGCTAAGATTTAAGACTTAGTGCAATTTAATTATGAGTGTCATTTCAATTTGATTGGCAATCTTCCTACGTGATTGCATCAGGGCTTGGAAGCTTGCCTGCTTTCTAGATGTAATGTGAAACAGACTTCTGTAGACCTTTTAGTGATAATACATTTCTTTAAGAAAGGCTAAATCCATTCTACCTATAACAATGTCTTATACTACAGTAGAGAACAATAAGCAGCAGAAATGCAAAAGGCTGGGTTTTAAAGATCATCTTGATGAAAAAGTGACAAGGAATGTTGAGTTATCACCACCTCCATGGGCCCAATGTCAAAAACCAGCATTAATGCAACTGATGTTTTAATGGAGGTTTAAGTTTGAATACATATTTCTATTATAAATATAGTTGGAGAAATCTATAAATTAAGATAGATGGCCTTAAGTTGGGTGCAGCACAGAACCGTAGCAGTTAGCATAATGCTATTACAGTGCTAGCGATCAGTGATCAGGTTCAATTCACCCTGCTGTCTGCAAGGAGTTTGTGCAGTCTCTTTTAATGAGGTTTCCTCCCACATTCCAACAATGTACGACTCGTAAGGGTTAGTAAGTTGTGAGCACGTTATGTTGGCCAGAAGCATGGTGACACTTACGGGCTACTCCAGTGTATGTTTTGACTGTGACTATTTATTACAAATTACTATAAATTGCACACTGTACATTTAGACGGAGATATGACATAAAGATTTTTACTCCTCATGTATATGAAGGATGTAAGAAATAAAGTCAATTCAATTCAATTTTGACACACGTGATGCATTTCACCATATATTTCCAACGTTTTGGTGTACATGTGGCAAATAAAGCTAATCTCTCTTTGAATACCTCGTCCACTTGTCTGTCAGCTTCAAACCATGCCGCTCTTGTGGCTGGAAGACTGGGGTTAATTTGACTGTTCCTATTCTATCGGTTTCCTGCCTGACAGGTTACAATAATCATTAGCCTGCTTTGCCCCTCAATAGGCAATGTTGTGAGGGTTCATTTAGATGCTGGTCTATCACTAGTATATTATAATCCTGGCACTAATTCCTATTTGCAGATATCAAATCCTTGAATATGTATTTTTGTCAAAATGCCACTTTAGTAGGATTTAATTGGAGATACTGAAGTGTTCGGATGCACAGTAGGATTTTTTGTGATGGATTCTAGATCCAGGTCTCTTTGGGGGTTTTATTATTACTTGCATGCTGGGGGGAGTGGGGGGGGCATGTTGCCTTTGCTGGAGCAAGTGGGGGAAGGGGAGGGTGGATGCTCTGCACGGAGATAATGGTCCAACCGCAAGCATGGTCAGAGGATTTGCTGCAACATTTCAGACAGCTCCGAGCTGGCACCCTTGGAAAACCTGAGCCCACAAATGTATTGTTCAACAGAGAGGTCCAGGTCAGATGTGAAGCTTCCACAGGCGGTGGCATGCTTTTACCTTCTGAGTGACCAGTGGTTTATGTACTGTGGCTATACCTCATCAGGTGTTTGAGGAGATTTGGTACATCACCAAAGACACTAGCAAATTTCTACAGATGTACCATGGAGAGTATTCTGACTGGTATGAGGGCTCCAAAGCACAGGATTGAAAGAAAGACTACCCACAAATGTGGGCATCTTCAGAGGGCAATGCTTCAAGAAGGTGGCACCCATTATGAAGGACTCTCACCATCCAGGACATACCCACTTCTCATTGATACCATCAGGGAGGAGGTACAGGAGCCTGAAGACCTACACTCAACATTTTAGGAACAGCTTCTTCCCCTCTGCCATCAGATTTCTGGAAGTCCCCTGAGCACAAGCTCCCTATTCCTCTAATGCACTAATCTTTATTTTATTTTTTACTTCACTGTATTGGTGCCACAAAACAAATTTCATGACAATGTGCCACAGATAACAAACCTGACTCTGATTTTCTTTTTGCTTCTTAATAGCTTCTGAGCACAATGCAGTCAGAATTGAGTTCTGAAGCCACCCAGTCAAGCCCCCAATGGCAATAGAGAGTGCTCTCTAAAATAATAAGTGAAGCTGCAAAGTTACACTCACAACACGCTGGAGGAACTCAGCAAGTCGGGCAGCACCCGTGGAAAAGATCGGTCGACGTTTTGGGCCGGAACCCTTCGTCAGGACTGCATCTGCAGATTATTTTGTGTTTACAAGTCACAAAGTTGTTTGATCTGTTCCTTCTTTATGAGGTGGTTCAACAATGGTTGTCATTTCCACCCTAAAGGCAGTAAGGTTAGAAACTGGTAATGTGAGAACATTTATATTTTTAGTTGTGGGAAGACATTTAAGGCTGATTTATACTTCTGTGTCAAATGTACGCCGTAGGTACCGCCTACCCTATGCCATAGGGTGACACGCACCTCCCCAAAAATGTAACTCACGCGTCGCAGAGACGCAGACCGTAACAACTGTGATTGGTCCGCTTGGTAGCATCGCATTTCCTCCTACGCATTTCCGGTTGCTTTTCTCCGCCATGTCTGTACACTGATGCGAAATAAATAGTTGGAGACGATGAACCAAATCGTCAAATCTACCTGCCGACATCCGAAAATATTTGAAATGCATTTCCTCCTACATGTCTCTCATGAAGAAACTCAACATATTGGCATAGAAACCCCACTGCCAACTAGCGTTTTGGCGGTGAATTGCAGAGTGACGCAGACACAACTATGCATGCTCACTACGGCGTAGGGCTACGCAAAAGTATAAATCAGGCCTACGGCGTAGGCTACAGAGTAGCCCGTACGCACAAGCATAAATCAGCCTTTACACTCTACACAGAAAGACAGAGGAGGTTCTGATTGTTGGAGATGTGAACAACAGCACTTCTTGCTGCACCATTTGATACTGACTTTTACCCATTTAAACTTCTCGGCCATTTTCCTACTGGTATGCTGAGCTGGCCTGTACTGGTTTGCCTTCATCACAAGAAAGAGGCCAGGCCAATTTCATAAATGCAACTTCATGGTTGAGGGTGCTTGCTAGCATGATGTAATGCATTTTAAATTACTTTTAGGTGATATTTGTAGATTAAAAAAACATGTACAGTAATCAATCTAATTTTGAGGCTGTAATGTCTAATATGATTGCAAACAGCAAGCATTCCAGAAGATAAGTTCTCAAAAGATGTTTTGCACCAAAAGATATTCCTTGATATAATTAAGCTGGCATAGTTTATTAATACAGCTGGAGATTAGTTTAAGTTTTTTTATCTAGAAAATTGTTAATTCAGTCTATTGAGTTCACCATCTGTGAGTAACAAGTTCCTCAATAATTCAAAATAACTTCAAGAAAACCCATACAAAACCATTTGCTGAATATGATGGGAAACAGTAGTCTGCTACTTGTGGATTAAAAATCATATTTAATGTCTGAAGTTCTCAAAAAAAAATTCTTAGAACCTCCTTGAATAGTTGCAACTGGAGGAAACTTGAGTCATTTCTTTCTGGAGGGCATATCCAGTTTTCTGGACAGGGAAGCTTCTTATGCAACAAGTTTAAGACTAACACAAAGGATGGTGCAAATTCAGACTGTGTGGAACAAGTTTGTGCTTGATTTTGTTTGATCTCATGTGCTAATTTGGCCCCAGCACAATCTACCAGGAACCTCTCTGCACGACGGTAACAGAGGAACCTCAGGATAATGACAAGACTCTTCTTAATCTTAACCCCTCCCCATATACTATTTTGTATATCTGATGAGTGTGTCACACCCCCATCCACCACAACTTTATAAACATGAGAAAGTCTGCATAGTCATAGTCATAGTCATACTTTATTGATCCCGGGGGAAATTGCTTTTCATTACAGTTGCACCATAAATAATAAATAGTCATAGAAATAGTAATAGTAATATTGCTATTAGTAAATAGTAATATTCATAGAAATAATAAATAGTAATAGAATAGTAATAGAAAATAGTAATAAATAGTTAAATAGTAATATGTAAATTATGCCAGTAAATTATGAAATGTCCAGGACCAGCCTATTGGCTCAGGGTGTCTGACCCTCCAAGGGAAGAGTTGCAAAGTTTGATGGCCACAGGCAGGAATGACTTCCTATGACGCTCCATGTTGCATCGCGGAGGAATGAGTCTCTGGCTGAATGTACTCCTGTGCCCAACCAGTACATTATGTAGTGGATGGGAGACATTGACCAAGATGGCATGCAACTTAGACAGCATCCTCTTTTCAGACACCACCGTGAGAGAGTCCAGTTCCATCCCCACAACATCACTGGCTTTATGAATGAGTTTGTTGATTCTGTTGGTGTCTGCCACCCTCAGCCTGCTGCCCCAGCACACAACAGCAAACATGATAGCACTGGCCACCACAGACTTGTAGAACATCCTCAGCATCGTCTGGCAGATATTAAAGGACCTCAGTCTCCTCAGGAAATAGAGACGGCTCTGACCCTTCTTGTAGACAGCCTCAGTGTTCTTTGACCAGTCCAGTTTATTGTCAATTCGTATCCCCAGGTATTTGTAATCCTCCACCATGTCCACACTGACCCCCTGGATGGAAACAGGGGTCACCGGTACCTTAGCTCTCCTCAGGTCTACCACCAGCTCCTGAGTCTTTTTCACATTAAGCGGCAGATAATTCTGCTCACACTATGTGACAAAGTTTCCTACCGTAGCCCTGTACTCAGCCTCATCTCCCTTGCTGATGCATCCAACTATGGCAGAGTCATCTGAAAACTTCTGGAGATGACAAGACTCTGTGCAGTAGTTGAAGTCCGAGGTGTAAATGGTGAAGAGAAAGGGAGACAAGACAGTCCCCTGTGGAGCCCCAGTGCTGCTGATCACTCTGTCGGACACACAGTGTTGCAAGCACACGTACTGTGGTCTGCCAGTCAGGTAATCAAGAATCCATGATACCAGGGAAGCATCCACCTGCATCGATGTCAGCTTCTCCCCCAGCAGAGCAGGGCGGATGGTGTTGAACGCACTGGAGAAGTCAAAAAACATGACCCTCACAGTGCTTGCTGGCTTGTCCAGGTGGGCGTAGACACGGTTCAGCAGGAAGATGATGGCATCCTCAACTCCTAGTCGGGGCTGGTAGGCGAACTGGAGGGGACAAGTCTCTCTAGGGTCTTCATGATGTGGGAGGTCAATGCCACCGGTCTGTAGTCATTGAGGTCGCTGGGGCGCGGCGTCTTTGGCACAGGGACGAGGCAGGACGTCTTCCACAGTACAGGAAACCTCTGGAGTCTCAGGCTCAGGTTGAATACATGGCGAAGTACTCCACGTAGCTGAGGGGCACAGGCTTTGAGCACCCTGGTACTGACACCATCCAGTCCTGCAGCCTTGCTTGGGTTGAGACGTTTCAGCTGTCTTCTCACCTGTAGAGCTGTGAAGCCCACCGTGGTGGTTTCGTGTCTTATTATTATTATTATTATTGTGTTGTTTATCTATTGTGCTTTTTTTTGTCCTGCATCCAATCCAGAGTAACAATTATTTCATTCTCTTTTACATTTGTGTACTGGAAATTACATTTAAACAATCTTGAAGCTTAAAGTTGCCATAGTTACATACAATGTGCTTTGAAAATGCTTTAAGAAATGATGACCAATGGGCCATGGGGATAGGGTCCTTTGAAGTGATATTGCAAAGAACTGATATTTGCATCGATTTATTTTTGACTCTCCCACCTGCCCACCCCACCACTCTGGCTACCCTGCCACAATTCCTTTCATACTGTTCAATGCTTTTGCCTGTAGATGGCGCTATTACAGCATTTACTGCTGAAGAGATTGCTAAAAATCTCTCCAGCAAAATTACATTTATCAAGATAAATGTAAATGATAAAATGTAAGATAAATGTAATTTTGCATGATAAATGTAATTTTCTTGAGGACCATTAAGAATCTTTCAAGATCAAATCCATCCTTAAAAAAAGAATAACACAGCAAGTACAGCAACATTACATAATAATCGCACATTATGTTAATAAACAAAAATTGGTGCGTTAAGTATCAACCTGTAAGTATAATGTTGTGGTTAAAAGTTGGTCTTTATTCTAACTAGATTCAAAATTAAAATAAGGTTGATGTTCCACTCTGCTGTTTCCGCAGTCTGTTGGATCGGTCATCATTCAACACAGGCAAGTGTACATAATGTGGTTGATATGATGAAGTTTGGGCCCGTGGTGAAATCATGTAGCAGGGGCAAC
The DNA here is from genome assembly GCF_030028105.1 of Mobula birostris. Classification (NCBI taxonomy): domain Eukaryota; kingdom Metazoa; phylum Chordata; class Chondrichthyes; order Myliobatiformes; family Myliobatidae; genus Mobula; species Mobula birostris. The sequence goes on from NC_092386.1 coordinate 32,324,123, forward strand.
AGGAGTGCCCAGTCCCAGCACTAGAGCTCAATGTATTGAATTGTAACCACAACACAGAGCTGCCTCTGGTCTACAATTAAAATTAATTACCATAGCCACTCGTCACAGAATGGATAACTATATTTAGACATTTATTCCCACATAGGAACAGCATTAAATAAATACATAACCAATAAGCCCCAGGCTACTCTGCTTTGGAAAGTACTAATTGTGACTTCAGTTGCAACCGGTTATCTCACAGAGGCAAATAATGAAAATATGTGATTAATAATTAACTATTTTTTTAAAATTCAAAAATATATAATTAATTCCCGTATTGAAAAATAATAACAGTTTAGTTTACATGCCTGTTGTTGTATTTAAGCATTCTCAAAAGCATTTTTTTTTGTGTAGTTATTGTTGTTTCTCTCTGCAGTAGAAGCCAGAGTCCCCTGATTATTTGTGGTGCCCAGAGTTACTGTGCAAAAAAGCTTAGATGCAGTGCATGCTGAAAGTACCTCTGTTCTTGTGTGGGGTCTCTGAATTTCTGTATGTCAGACCAGTTGCCTATTGGAGTGTACTTTGAATTGAAGATCAGTCCGGCTGATAAATAAGTGAACAATCTGCATAGTTTGGATCACTGTGGTACTTTATTTATAAAGCTTTTCTGCACCCTATTTGCTGGACTCTTCCAAAGAAAAAGAGACTGTATGTTTAGTTTACCTAGCAGGCATGAGCTAAACCTAAGCTTTCTAGACTGACCTGAGGCATAAGTATGCTGGATCATGTTTCTATGTGTTCATTTCACAAAATACCACTTAGTAAATTTGGTCTGTAATTTATTTTACATCTTGTTCTCTTAACTATCTTTATTACAGTTCAGATTCCATTTATAATGGCATTAGATGAAGAAGAGGATATTACCACCAACTCTCATGAGTCTCCACCTGCTTGGGTTCCAATGCTGCTTTAGTTTCTTGTGATAATTGGATGCATGGGAAGATGAATCTCTCGAAGAAAGTTCTCACCTAAGATCGAGATATATTCGACCAATGACCCCACAGTGTAAGTAATCTATATATTTTTATACAGCATGGTAATAGGCCTCTCTAGATCAAACACACCACAGTTATACCCAAAGGACAAATTATCCTACCGACCCATACATTTTTAGAATGTGGGAGGAAACCAGGCCACCTCGAAGAAACCTATGTAGTCATGGGGAGGACATATGAAGTCCTTACAGATAGCAGAAAAGTTGAATCCAGGTCGCTTGTAATAGCATTATGCTTATCACTATGCTCCTATGATCCATTATTTGTTTTAATAGAAATAATTTGGGATCAAGAAATTTGGTTCATCTGCAAATCTGCAAGAATTATTTCTTTTTACTTGCAAGCACTTTCAAGAGGATCTGTCTGGCTGAACTTCATCAAAGTTTAAGTCATTCGCACGGTTTTTACTAGCGGTGTAAGTCTCTGAAGGTTTGTGTGACTATACAGAGTGGGCTTGCAGAAAGTAAGTACATAGATCTCTGTGGTAGGCTGTGCTACATTCAGTTCAATACAGAGGAGATATATACAGGAGAGAAGTACTATTTATGAGGCTACTGTCCGTTATTCTACTCTGAGTGCCTGGAGTTCTCTGGAGTGATGAATATCATTATACCTCAGCTGCTGTTGTACATTTACAATATTTCTGTAATTGAAAGCTAATGATCCTCACTTCAAACAAAACCTAGTGGTAAAATCTCAATATTGTATGTTTAATACAAAACAAATAATGTGTTTCCCCTTGCCCATGACCTTAATCTGAACAGTTTGAGTTCCACCTCATTATTTGTCAGGCTCTGTGTATTTACTGTAATGGTGCAGAACCTACTGATGAAATAAGCATGAGTTTAATGTGCATATCATTATTAACGTTAAAGTAAAACAACAATTTGCGTACAAAAGAGCTTTACAATTTATTAATAATATAAGAATACTTTGTGATTTATATTCCTGCAAAACTATTCAACTTATCCAACCCAGAAAGGAAATAAATTGTGCTGTTCTATGTTTAAGAAGTACTTTTTTAAATTTACAAACAAAAATTATTTTGCTCATTTCCTTCATCTTCTCTCTTTTGTATTCTAACTAAACTAACTTTCCTCTGTTGTTTCTCTGTGCATGATGAAAATTGATTTAATCATACTTTTTCATTATTCTGAAGCCTCTTTGGTTGAGGAGATGGACCACTGGCTCAATTTCCCTCCCAGTATTTCTTTAGCCCTTAGACCCAAGCTGTAGTTCATCAGCTTGAAGTCCCAGGTAACTTTGACTCTAAATTTGTCAAGCTGAAGAATGAGGAAAATTAGATCTTACAAACTTTGTTACATGTTCCATCTGTAAACATGCTTTAGTATATATGTGGCTCAGAAAATTCTGGACTATTGTGGTTTCTGTATTGAGGCACCTTCATGTACATAATTCTTGTTTTTTATAAAGTACTGCATTTATCAGTGCATCATCAATTAAGGAATCTAAGTGTAAATGTTATGTGAAAGGCTGTGTAGTTTTGGAGTGGAATCATAGAGCTGTTATGGCACAAAAGTATTATTCGGCTCATTGAGTCTAGGTCGGCTTCCAGTCATGCAATCCTGCCAATTCCAAACTTCTGCTCTCAAAACTACTTATTTTCCAGTACGCATTGAAAATCCCTCAGCATTGAATATTTACTGAACCTTCAGATGACGAGGGTTGTGTGCTGGCTGTCACCCAGGGCTGACAGGGCTCCAACAAAATACTGTAACATCTTATGGCACACAAAACCTTGTTAATCCTGTTGCAAAACCATAAACGTTTTAGTCATTTGAGGCAAGATTAAATGATTTTAAAAAAATACCTCTGGGGGGCGCTGTCGACTGTCGTTTGGCTAACATCACATTAAGTATCTTGAATGTAGTATGTGGTTGAGGCCATTTCCACCTGCTTTTATTGACTTCATTATGGCTCTGTTAATGCAAGAGATTGATAGCGTGCAAAATCTGCTTATAACTGCTGAATATGGCCACCTATCACCCCAATTAGCCTCAGTATTGATCAGAAGATGAGCAATCTCTGGCTGAAAATGAGCTTGCTTGAGCTGACAGCAGCTACTGTAATACATGAGGAAAGAATTATAACTTGAGAATTATAGCGTTATTTTGTACTAAGCCAGGAAATGTTATTCAACTGAAAATTTCAAGAATATTCAGAACAAAATGTCAAATTTTGCACAGTTAAAAATTCTTCCATAATAGAGAAAAATAGCACAGAATTTTAATAAATTAATGATAGTGCAGACATTAAAAAGGGAATATTTTGAAAAAACAACTAAATAATAGCTCTCCATCACCATTAGCATTCACGTAATGTTTTAAAAGGTGGCGGTCAATTTTTAATAACATTTCACTGAGTCATTACTGGCGTACACAAGTTGAATGTTATCACTCACCTCTGAATAACGTTGGAACAATTTGTTCTAATTTTGTAACTACATTTATTTCCAGAATGACTTTGATCTCATAATAGTAAAAGATCGTGACCTTTAATCAATGTGACACCATCATGGCCTGGAGCTGCTGTCTACCAAATGCTATTAGATTGCTGATCTGTTTAAACATTTCAGCGAAATGTAGGCACTGGTCCTTCATCATTTGGTTATGCAACTGCAACATTGCTTGATATTTTGCAATAACTCATATCTTCTAATTTGAAATCATAATTTGATCCATTCTATAAGAGTGATTTCTGATAAATGTGTCTTCCGTTGCATCTGTCAGATTATTTACCGGCTGTTAAGGTTCAGTGCCTTTATAGCCGTGCTGATTGTTATTGTTCTCTCCTCAGGTGGTGTCATGACCTCTTTGAATTTCATTAGCAAATCTAATTCCTTTGTTATCAGTAACTGCCAAACCATTTAATTTATGTGTATTCATGACAATGCAAAATATAATCAGCCACAAAAATATATTATATGTTTAAGTGTCAATAGAAGGGTATTTAATGTACCTTATGGGAATAATGTAGAGTGAGGTTGTATTCCTTAAAGTGGCAATACTATTTATGCTGCAGATTTAAAAAAATTTTTTTTTTAAAAAACAGCTTTACATTAACATACAGCACCAACAAAACTGATGTGGCTGTTTTCCTAAGGTAATTTTCAACCCATTTTAGTTGCAACTGACAGCTATACCACAGAAATGAAACAAAAAAAATGCGACAGAGACTGAAAATCTGCAAACACAAGTATTAAAAAGTAACACATACAAAACACGGGAGGAACTCAGCAGGACTTGCAGCATCTATGGAAATGGTAACAGTTGGTGTTTCGGCCAAGACCCTTCATCAGGACTGGAAATGAAGGGGCAAGAAGCCAGGGTGGAGGGAGGGGAAGGAGTACATGCAAGAAGGTGATAGGTGAATCCAGGTGAGTGGGGAGGTGAGCTGCAATAAGAAGCTGGGAGGTGATAGGTGAATCCAGGTGAATGGGGAGGGGAGCTGAAATAAGAAGCTGGGAGGTGACAGGTGGGATAGATGTTAGATTGAAGAATAAGGTGTCTGATTGGAGAAGAGTGTGGACCAAGCGAGAAAGGGAAGGAGAATGGCCCCCAGAGGGAGGTGACAGGCAAGTGAGTGGATATACTTTGTGTTTCTATGATAAAAATAACTGAATCTAACCAGCTGCTCAAGTTGGCTTATGGAAAAATGAAAGGATGTTAATGTTGTTTTGTAACTCAGAGTGATTCTCGGCTTCCCCAGTATTTTTAAGTGTTCTGAAGAAAAATTTTAGTCCTGAAACAATTAGTTTCTTCTGAGCTACTCTCTGACCTGCTGAATATTTCCAGTTGAACAGGTCATTGATGAAATTATCCATTTGTTGTTGTAAGGATATTTAGGATATTTATATAAAACTTACCATTAGATTTTTCATAAAACACAGCACAGTACAGCACAATGTTGTGTCTACCCTAAACCTACTTTTAAGATCTAAGACCTACTTTCAATCTAACCCTTCCCTCCTACAGAGCTCCCCCATGCCCATTTTCCTATCTATGTGCCTGTTTTCGAGTTTCTAAAATATCCCTAATGTATCTGCCTCTACCACCACCCCTGGCAGGGCACTTCAGACATCCACCACTTTCTGTGTAGAAACACTTATAACCATATAACCATAACCATATAACAATTACAGCATAGAAACAGGCCATCTCAGCCCTTCTAGTCCGTGCTGAACTGTTACTCTCACCTAGTCCCACTGACCTGCACTCAGCCCATAACCCTCCATTCCTTTCCTGTCCCTATATCTATCCAATTTAACTTTAGACGACAACATCGAACCTGCCTCAACCACTTCTGCTGGAAACTCGTTCCACACAGCTACCACTCTCTGAGTAAAGAAGTTCCCCCTCATGTTACCCCTAAACTTTTGCCCTTTACCTCTCAACTCATGTCCTCTTGTTTGAATCTCCCCCATTCTCAATGGAAAAAGTCTCTCCACGTCAACTCTATCAATCCCCCCCATAATTTTAAACACCTCTATCAAGTCCCCCCTCAACCTTCTACGCTCCAAAGAATAAAGACCTAACTTGTTCAACCTTTCTCTGTAACTTAGGAGATGAAACCCTGGCAATATTTTAGTAAATCTCCTCTGTACTCTCTCAATTTTATTGACATCAATATGCCAGACTTATCTCTGACATCCCCCTACACTTTCCTCCAATCACATTAAATTGTATCCCCTCATATTAGCTATTTCTACCCTGGGAAGAAGTGTCTAGCAGTCCACTCAACTATGGCTCTTATCATCTTGTACACCTCTAGTCACTGCTTATCTTCCTTAGCCCCAAAGAGAAGAGCGTTGCCTACTCAACCTTTCTTCACACGGCATGCTCACTAATCCAGGCAGCATTCTGGTGTAACTCCTCTGCATTCTCTCTAAAGCAAGGGTTCCCAACCTAGGATCCACGGACCCTTCGGTTAATGGTAAGGCTCCATGGCATAAAACAAAAAGTTGGGAATCCCTACTCTAAAGGCTCCACATTCCTTCCTATAACAAGGTGACCAGAACTGAGCACAATATTCCAAGTGTGGTCTAACCAGGGATTTAATGACCTGTGATATTACCTCATGGCTTTTGAACTCAATCCCCTGACTAGTGAAGGCCAACATACCATATGCCTTCTTCACAACCCTGTCAACCTGTGTGGCAACTCTGAGGGATCTATACACGTGGATCCTAAGATGTCTGTTTCTCCACATGGCTAAGAATCCTCCCAGTAGCGCTGTATTCTACTTTCAAATTTGACCTTCTAAAGTGAACCACTTTACACTTGTCTGTGATTTCTCAGATATAATATTCTTTTAATTTGGCATTGTGATATCGCCAACATTTGTTGTTTTAGTTTCTGCTTGTATTTCTCCTGGTAGGTAAGATTAAACTGGATTGTAAATTGCAGAAATTCACATCTTCTGAAAGCAAATTGTTGTGAAGAATTTTCTCATCACAAGAGCAATTTTGAAAGCCAGACCACTCTGTTACAAATGCTTATTGTCTTAGTATGGAATTGATTAAACATCAACTGTGAAGATCCAGCCCCCCCCCACCCCACCAAAATGATGGTGATGTGCAAAAAAAATCATCTTGGGTATTTTTTTCTGAATATAGCATAGCATTGTTTAATTTGGTTACAAGTTGAAGTATTGTGAAGACAATCATGAACTCAAATAACATGGCCAAAAATCAAGAATGCTTTCCCTGCACGGCAAGGAAATGGGTGTCCTTCAACCTGAAAGAATAAAAAAACAATCACATTTCCACCCTACATAAACTAGCATTGTTACAATTGCTTCATCACCGCTCTGTCACCAGTCAATTTGCAGCAAATACAGAAACTGCTGGTGTGCACATGCAGAACATTTGGCTGTGTCAAGCTAAATTTAGGTGCTCTCCAGCAAACACAAATGGTCCATATCCAATTAACTTAAGTTCTCAGTTCTGATTGTCAGTCATCTGTAAAGTTACAACGATAATTTTAAACTAATGAAGTTAGTATTAGATTCTACGTAGAAATCTCTTCATAAAAAATATCATGCACTTTTATGTGATAATTTTACTCTTCCAGGAAATCTAAAATGTTCAATTCAGTTTTTTTTTGTTGCATTCAAAAAATAACAAAACATTCATTTAACTGGATGAGCTTTCCAGTTTTTTAAGAAGTTAGCAGATCTCATGGCAATGAATCAAAATCTGTTGTTTTGTGCGATGTAATATACGATATTTAGTGCTGAATTCTCCGGGAACTGCTTGCCGCTGGATTGCACTTTGACATTGGAGTCCATGGTTAAAACATGAAGTTGAGTTGGATCCCTGTCACGTACACACGGGAAATTTTCATAAACCCAGTGTCAGATTATATCTAGCAGTGGAATATTGTCACCATTATTTTGCATGGAGAGAAATGCTTATGAGTGAACAACGTAAATATCTGCCAATAACACATTTATACATGAATAAATTATTTTTTTTGCATTTTTGGATTTATTAATAATTCTAGCTTTTTACATTTTTTTGCTGTGTACTTTTGAATGTCAGAAACATTGAGAAGCATTCATTTTTTTTTGCCAGCTGAGACAGCTGGCTGAATTAAAGAGCATAGTTCTTTGATGATCAAGGCTCGTTTTAACACCCCCCCCCCGCCCCCCACACATGTAAGGTTCTGCCACACAAAGCTTCACCATTGAGGATTGGGTCAGGTTAGAATTGCAAACCGACAAGAGCAGTTCCATAGGTGATAAGTTTGTATTTACAATGCAGGTCCAATTGCTTATCACTGGCGGTAAATATTGGCCAATTATTAGGGGACACTGCTTCCTGTAATTTTGATAGCAATTTTGAGTCAGTTAGCGCTCGGTGTATGAGAAAAAGAAGCAGGGTATGAGCACTGCAAGTCAGTTCTGTAATTAAATAAATTCTTGCTGATTCTGGGCTCAACACCCAGTTTACTGCTCTCACCTCCGAGTCAGAAGGTTGCGAATCAAATTGACCCATCAAGCGACATTCTTGTTACATTCCTGTCTTCCCTCTGTCATAGGTACGAAATATCCAGTTGTGGTATGACAAAAGAAAGAGTGACTGTTTTCCTCGTGCCCTGGTCAAAATTTACCTCCTAATTGGTGTCATGTTTTTTAAAAAAAAGATCTTCTAATTACTGGGGGAAACATCCCTGAATTTGAATCACAGAGCAATATAGGTTGACAACAAGCCCTTCAGTCTGCATTTACCATCAACCACCCATTAATGAGAGATGACTTGTTAGAGGTGTTTAAGAGAAGAGGCATAAGAGGCATTGATAGAGTGGACAGCCAGTGCTTTTATTTTCCCCAGAGTAGAAATGGCTAATGTGAGAGGGCATAGTTTTAATGTAAATTGAAAGAAAATACAGGGGGTATGTGAGAAGTATGTTTCATTTTTACACAAAGTGGTTGCCTGGTGAATGCACTGCCAGTGGTGGTACTGGGAGAGACAAATTAGTTAGGGACATCTAAAAGAGTCTTAGGGAGGCACATGGCTGAAGAGAAAATGGAAAGCTATGTGGGAGGGAAGGGTTAGGTTAATTCTGGAGTAGGTGAAAATGTTGACTCAACATCATGGGCCAAAGAGCCTGAACAGTGTTATACTATACTATGTTCTATGTATACTAATTTTTCATTCATTCTGTTTTTATGCTCCTTACATTCTTATCAATTCCAGATACCCCACAAACTACTGCTTGGTCCTTGACATCCTCTAGATCTCCAGGGTGTTTACTAAGAACTCAGGGTGACCTGACTGCTATCTATATATATTTGCATCCAGCATTGCAGCTTGACCATATGCCACATAGTACCTATTTCTGCAGAACTGTGTCTAGCTTGCTGGAACAGAGCCACGTCTCACTCAGACATAGAACAAAACAATCTCTCATTTCCCTCAGATACAGCAATATTGCCCTCAGGTCTCCAGTTTTATTCTCCAGCGACTGTACATTTGCTACAAGATGCTGGGTGGAGGAGGCCTCATCCATCTGAGTTTCAGCCTGGCTTGAATTCCCCCATCCAGGTCCTCAAGTTTGTTCTTCAGCACTTACACGTTTGAGACAAGATGCTGGGTAGAGGGGGCCTCCTCCCTCTGCGTTTTGGCCTGGTGTGGAGTTCACCCCATGTCTTGCCTTGCTTCCAGTCATGGCGACGAACATTCGTCTGCTTAAAGGTGCTTGGTCCGCCAAGTTCTTTAGAAGATTGTGAAATCTGTAGATCATTAAATTGGTTTACAAGTACAATGCCTACAGGGAAATTACATGCTCAGATTGCAGTGAGAGCAATTCAAAAGAGGTACATTTAGAAGTATTGTACATAACCCTCAGAAGTCGCCGTGGTTCACCAGCATCATCTTATAATTTGTGATTAATGGTGGATTTATTTGAAATGCTTCCCCTTCAGAAGTATTTCCTTGGTTATAAGATGCTTCAGGGCATTCTTGCCACTGTGTACCCCCTTTCCAAATGGCATGGTAGTGTAGTGATAAGTGCAATGTTACTACATCATCAATGACCTGGGTTCAATTCTGCCGCTCTCTTTAAGGAATTTGTACGGTCTCCCTGTGACCAAGTGGGTTTCCTCCTGGTGCTCCGGTTTCTTCCCACATCCTAAAGATGTATGGGTGAGTAGGTTAGTTGATCACATGGGTCTAATTGGGTGGAGTGGGCTCGTTGAACCAGAACGCCCTGTTACTGTGCTATACTTCTAAATAAAATCAATAAAAACTTCACCCTTCCACTGTCCTAAACCTTGCAATGTCCCTTAACAATCTATTGTGCTCTCTGCCATCCCTCTGTGCTGCAGATGGAAAGCTTGCTGACAACGAAAACTGGAGTGAACACTTTGAAGAAGACTTCAATTGCTGCTCTGTTCTTTTCAACGTCCTGCGGCAGTGTATCCTCTCCAACCTCGTTGCCACGCCGCCTGAAAAGACCATTTACCAATTCAAAACAAAGATCCAGAGGTTGAAGGTCTCCCTGCTGAAGTGCTAATGTTTGCTAGTGAGGAGCTTCAGTCATAAATCCATGATCTCTTTGTCTCCTGGCATATTATTCTCTTCCCAAAAAATGGACAGCAGAGATGCAATAATTTTCAAAGAAGACAAATGTGACTGCAGAATCAAGCACAGAGCAAGTCACCACCAGGGTTCTTGTAAACTGCCTGCCACTAGTGGACAATTAGCTGCCCTCAAATTGCAGTGTGCATTCCATCTATCTGGAAACACTGTGGGCATGAATATCCCCATAAGATGTTTTCAAGAAATGTTCTGGATAGGTTTGGAACTTGTGATTTCAGAAAAACCTCTCATAAACCTTAAGCACTAATTCTCTCTATCTACAGATTCTAGTTGTCTGTGAAGTCAGGGTTTTTTTTGTGTGTTTTCTGTGCAGTTTCAGTACTTATGTACTGGAATCTATTTCCTGATTTTGCTTTGAAGTAAGAAATCCAGGAAAGGCGATATTTTCTGTTGTTCTTGGTCTGCTTAATTTTAGAACATATAAGAGAGGGAGAAAGTGTCAAATTAGTTTTGGTGAATTGCTGCAACTCATCCTGCAGGCTGGTATGTATTACTTCCATAATGGTGCAGTGATGGAGTGGGTTAATATTGAAATCTTCATTGCAACAGTTTATTAACAAAGCCGATGCATGTGATAAGTGAGAAATATCCAGTTAAACTTACGATGAGCCAATTTAAATACTGAGGAATCTTTGAAGAGTTGACAGGTTAGTAGTAGTATTCACTTCAAGGTTGCTCCTCTGCTCTATTAGTGATAATGCTGTGTGGTCTATTAACATCTGACTAGCACTAATCACCAGAAATTTTGCTTTTGAGGATGTAGAGATTCTGATGCCATTGACGAGTGTGGGAGATGGTTAGACTTTATCCTCTTTGATACGGTTCTGAATTTGCTATCCAAATCTAGTATGCACTGAGACCAAGGGTGAATGTTATTCAGGACCTGCTTTGTTATGCGAGGATTTGCGAATTGAGTTGAATTGCTGGATTATCAGCAAAGAGTCCACTTACTGATGTGGAAATGATGATTCTGAGAATGGATGGAGCAAGGTACTTTCCTGAGACACTCCTGTGTTGAATTGCAGCAATCGGCTCCACTCTTCACACCTTGTTTTACTTGTCATCAGAACCTCATTGTCTCGACTCTTTATTCCTTTCCATCGATGATGCCTGACCTGCTGAGATCCTCCAGCATTTTGTGTGTTACTCTGGATCTGCAGAAACTCCTGTTTTATAGCTATTTAATTTATTATTTCTTTTACTCAGGTCATTGAATCAGGATAACTGTGGAGAAAATGAGTGGGAATAGGAAGGTATAGCATGCTGCTGAGTGTTCAGGGGAACAAGCAGTGAATTTAGAAATCTGCTTCTCCATAGCAAAACATTCTGCACCACTTAAGACTTGTACTAATGCACATACACAGTAGATGTCCTTTTTTATTCGAAAGATTTTCTATGCAAGGTCTGAAAGAAAATATTCAATGGTCAATCCATCATTAACTCTGAAACCAATCGCAACCATAAAATGTCAACCTCATGAATGAAGTGTGTAAGATATTTCAAACCACTTCAATAATTAAGTAAACACTCAGAGATATTTTGGAGTGCGGGACCATAAATCAAACCTTTCTAGAGACTTGGCTGAAATAATTTATTTGTGGCTGCAGTGTGTTTCTGCAGTTTGTGTGGAGACAGAGCCCACAGTCTGTATGCAGGAGCGCACAGCATACACATTTAGTGCTTCTCAGAAACCTCAACAAATTTATCACTAAATTCCTGACATCTGAGGAGAATTTCAGGCATAGTGTGCCATTTTGAGGGGGAAAAATATGTGCCTCCGGAGGATAGCCTTGACCGCCAAGTATCACATGGAAAGAAATCATATGCAGTGTTGGCTGATGTTTGTTCATGCAAGTGGGAAGGACTACCTATTGGCCATGCAAAGTTTGAATATGCTCCTGCTATCACTTTTCGTAATAAGAGAGGCTGCCCCAAAGTATGATGATTTGTAACAGATTGTCCAAGGCTTCAGTTTCTTCTTTATTTCAATTGACGCCAACAGTCAAAATAATTTCATTAACCTCAAAATCCAAAGATCTCTTAAGTTCCTCATTGCATTTTGAATAACTAATTATTCTTTCTTTTCCATGACTAATTCTCTTTTATTTATTTTTTTTTGTCTAGAAAGGTCATATTGTGTTGTGACATTTGATATCTTTTACTGTGATAGTTTGTTGGAAGAAGAAACTTTATTTTTTTTAGCGATCCAGTGCAAAACAGGTCCTGCCGCTGAGCAACCCCCCCCCCCCCCCGATTTGATGCTAGCCTGATCACAGAACACTTTATAATGAACAATTAACCTACCGACTGGGACATCTTTGGACTGTGGGAGGAAACAGGAACACATGGAGGAAATCCACTAGACATGGGAGCATAAAGTCCTTACAGGCAGTGGTGGGTATTGAACCCAGGGTGCCTGCATTGTAGAGCTTTGTGCTAACCACTACACTACCGTGCTACCCCATTTTGTCAAACAGGATTGTTGTGAAGCATTTAAATAGAATGAACAGAGCATGATTTGGTACTTTTATAATAATGATTTTTGTGATCATTTCAAATGTATCTTGTATATAGGCTATTCCCATAACAGCATCCTATGTGATACATTTTCCATTTATCAAACCAAAGTATGCTCTAATCATGTGGTTTTAAGCTAGAAATGAAACATGAATTTAAAAATACTGCGTACCCACCTAAAATGTTTAATTTAATATTTTGCTCATTCAAATTTGTTGAGAAGTTAATAGTCATTAAGCCAAGCACGCAATTTGGCTCTATTGTTGAGGAATAGAGACATTTTCCCCATGGTATTTGTATAATTTACCGATAAATTGTTGCCTTTTGTACAGCAATTGTCAGTTTTTTTTCCTGATGGTGTGGAAATTTTCTTTCATCTAATTTGCTGTTAGAGCCTGCAAATTTAATGATTTCAGATGCCATGTGTGTGGTTTCATAAGTCATATTTCACTGGAGAAATAGTTTTATGCACTGAATGCTTGCTTAATCCAGTATATGAAATATTGGGCGGAGAAAATCAAAATTTGACTCCCACAGCCAATTCTTTTTAAACAAAATGTACTATGTCGGATGCTGTTGACAAGAAAATTAGGTAATGGAAGTAATATTGCAATGGCAGCATCTGTTTGATGCTGTAGGTAAGTTGATGTGCTATTATCATAAATTTAAATATTAATTAAAACGCAGTCCTCAGGGGACAATCCACCTTTAGCAGGCCTGAATCACATCCTTACAAAATGTTGAGCAACATGAGTAAATTACTATTCAAGCTTCAAGATTCTCTATGTAGATAATATGCCTAATTATTGACATTCATGTCATATCATGTACAATTTGGTATTTTTACACTCCAGACTGATTGTAGTCAGTCCCTGGGGTACTGGCTGCGCTGCAGTTTGCAATCTATCTGAAACTACATTTAGATACTTTAGTTCCTCTGAGTTTTAAACTTTTAAAAACATGGTAAGTAGCGTACACATTTATTTGGTAAAACTGTTGTGAAGCTCAATAGAATGTGTTTGTTATTGCCGCTATATAAATGCAGGTTGTTACTATTTCATATAAAGAAGACTTCCTGGATTGTTGCTTGATGAAAACTTTGTGGTTTCAGCCTGGACACGCAAAGTACAAGGTTGCACCTGGACAGAGATTGAACATGATTAGTTTCTACATGGGCTTTATTCGAGACGTCGTGTCTATAAAGGTGGTGCTTTCTTAATTATTCATTTCTCTGGGATGTGGGCATTATTGACAAGGTTGGCATTAATTGTGCTTGAGAAAGTGACAGTGAAATGCCTTCTTGAATTACCGAAATCCATTGAGTGAAGTTAATTCCACTGGATTTAGTTCCAGCTACAATGTCGAATCAAGATGGAATGTGACCTGGAAGGGAAAATGTAGGAGTTGGTGTCCACATGTACCTTCTCATCGACTCAAGAGCACAGCATCAACCCTTTGATCCATCTTGTCCAGGGGTTCTCTACTTTTTTAATGCCAAGGACCCCTACCATTAACTAGGAGTCCATGGACCCCAGATTGGGAACTCCTGATTTAGTCCATGCCAAGCTATTATTCTGCCTAGTCCCATTGATTTGCACCTGGATCATAGCCCTCCATACTCCTCCTATCCATTTACTCATCCAATCTTCTTTTAAACAGTGAAATAGAACCCACATCCACCACTTCTGCTGGCAACTCGTTCCACATTCTCAGAGTGAAGAAGTTCCTTCTCGTGTTCCCCTTAAAAATTTCATCTTCCACCCTTAATCCAGGACCTTTAGTTCTAGTCTCACCTCGCCTCAGTGGAAAAAACCAGCTTGCATTTACCATTTCTATATCCCTCATAATTTAGTATACTTCTGTCAAATCTCCCCTCGTTATCTTACACTCTGGGGATAAAAATTCCTAAGCTATTTAACTTTTCCCGCTAGGTCAGGTCCTCAATTCTCAGCAACATACTTGTAACTTTTCTCTGTACTACTTCAATCTTGATTGATATGTTTCCTGTAGGTAGGCAACCAGAACTGCACACAATACTCGAAATGTGTCCCGGTCCTCCTTGGAAGAAGAAGTCATGGATTCAGGAGATGCTGCAGGTGTAGCGGGATGAACAGTAGCAGTGCATTTTTGTAGCTGGTGCATGCTGCACGTCACTTTGGGTGGTGGTTGATGGATGGATGGGCTGTGAAGCAACTCTATTGAGCACCACACCCTCTGCAACAATTTATCTCCGTGTCTGCCTAATAACCCTATCAGAAGAGAAGTGATGAATTTGTTGCCAATTACTCATGTTTATTACTCATGCACAGGAAAGGAAAAGAAGGAGGAATGTCTTGAAGTTTCTGGTTTCCATCAGCAGTCTGCCGACTCCTGCACTTACCTTGACTGCGTGCAACCAGGACTCTGATGGTCTGTCTGATAGCTAAACCTCAGGTATCATAGCAAGCGGGCCCTGTACTTGAAATTCTCTTGATAGACTTTAATAGCTGAAAAAGGTGAGGACAATGTTACATTGGCTGTAAAGTTACCTTAATAGTTTTGAATTCTATCTGAAAATCAATAACATTAAATTCGAAGTAAAATGCATAATAAAAGTTCATCAATTTAAAAATAAAGTCAACAAAAACTGAAAAAGATATTAATCAAGTAAATTGATGATAATATATTTTCCTTTGCCTTCATCTCCAAAACCTTTGGCTTCCAATCAATGTTGAAATCAATAAGTCTTAGATCCTGCACCAATTGTGACCTGATGCATTTTCCATGAGGTCACTTGTAAGTATAATTGTAGAGTAGCAAGGGTGTTAAAAGCTACAGGGAGAAGGTAGGAGAATTGGAACAGAGAATTGAAAGTGTCCCCTTTAGAATGGAGATGAGGAGGAATTTCTTTAGCCAGAGTGGTGAATCTGTGGAATTCTTTGCCACAGGCAGCTGTGGAAGACAAGTCTTTAGGTATATTTAAGACGGAGGTTGAGAGATTCTTGATCGGTCAGGGCATGAAGGGATAACGGGAGAAGGCAGGAGATTGGGACTGAGAGGAAAATTGCATCAGCCATGATGAAATGGTGGAGCAGACTCGATGGGCTAAATGGCCTAGTTCTTCTTCTATATCTTGTGGTCTAATAGAATGGTGTTCAGATGGAAAATAAATCAGCCATGATTGAATGACAGAGCAAACATGATGAACTGAATGACCTAATTCTGCTTCTAAGAGTTATTTCACAACACATGCTTGTAAGTCCAGTATATATTCCCATTTCAATAGATGATTGTAAGCATTGCTGATGGGAATTACAGCCCAGAACAGCTTGATGCAAGATAAATACTGAAACTAAAACATATCCAAGAGGAGCAAAAGTTATTTAAAATATTTAGAATTGGGAAACAGCTGCACGGGACTAACTATAAATGTTTGAAACATGAGATACTGAGTTGTCTAGACAGGGTGGATGTGGAGAGGATTGTGTGGAAAATCTGGAACTTAATGTCACCCAATTTAAAACAATAAGCTGCCCATTTAAGGTAGATATGAATTATTTTCCCTAAGCTTTGAGTGTTAGGAACTCTTCTTCAAATGGCATTGGAAACAGAGTAAGAGCTATGCCAGAATATTTTAATACAAGGGGAAGTAGATTCTTGTTGAGCTTGAAGGTTACTAAGGTTAAGAAGAAATGTGGAGGATACAATCAGATCACCACGACCAGCAACCTTGCTCTCAGTGTTAGTAAGACCACGGCGACCCCTGTTTCCATCCAGGGGGTCAGTGTGGACATGGTGGAGGATTAAAGATACCTGGGGATACGAACTGACAATAAACTGGACTGGTCAAAGAACACTGAGGCTGTCTACAAGAAGGGTCAGAGCCGTCTCTATTTCCTGAGGAGACTGAGGTCCTTTAACATCTGCTGGACGATGCTGAGGATGTTCTACGAGTCTGTGGTGGCCAGTGCTGTCATGTTTGCTGCTGTGTGCTGGGGCAGCAGGCTGAGGGTAGCAGACACCAACAGAATCAACAAACTCATTCGTAATGCCAGTGATGTTGTGGGGATGGAACTGGACTCTCTGACGGTGGTGTCTGAAAAGAGGATGCTGTCCAAGTTGCATGCCATCTTGGACAATGTCTCCCATCCACTACATAATGTACTGGTTGGGCACAGCAGTACATTCAGCCAGAGACTCATTCCACCGAGATGCAACACAGAGCGTCATAGGAAGTCATTCCTGCCTGTGGTCATCAAACTTTACAACTCCTCCCTTGGAGGGTCAGACACCCTGAGCCAATAGGCTGGTCTTGGACTTATTTCCTGGCATAATTTACATATTACTATTTAATTATTCATGGTTTTATTACTATTTAATTATTTATGGTGCAACTGTAACAAAAACCAATTTCCCCCGGGATCAATAAAGTATGACTATGACTATGAATTGATTGTGGACTTCAGGAAGTGAAAGTCAGGAAAACACACAACAGCCCTCATCGAGGGGTCAGCAGTAGAAAGGGTGACCAGCTTTAAATTCCTAGGGATCAACATTTCAGAGAATCTGTCCTGAGTCCACCATTATCGATACAATCATGAGGAAGGCAGGCCAGTGGCTATACTACTTTGGGAGTTTGAGAAAATTTGCAATGTTACAGAAGACTCAAACAAATTTCTACAATGTACTGTGGAGAGCATTCTGACTAGTTGCATCATCACCTGCTATGGAGCACCCAATGCACAATATTGAAAAGTAGGGGTCCCAACCTGGGGTCCGTGGATCATTTACTCTAATGGTATTGGTCCATGGTGTAAAAAAGGTCAGAACCCCTGCCGTCAAAGGTTGTAGACGCAACTATCTCCATCATGGCACTAGCCTGCCTACTATCAAGGACATCAGAAGGCGGTGACTCAAGAATGTGGACCCTCACCCTCCAGGACACACCCTCTTCTCAATACTATCATCAGAGAGGAGGTACAGGAGCTGGAAGATGTACACCTATGTTTTAGCAATAGTTTCTTCCCCACCACCATCAAATTTCTAAAAGATCCATGAATGCTATCTCACTATTTTGCTCACTTTTTGCATTAGTTATTTATTAATGTTTCTTATTGTAGCTCATATTAAATTTTTATGTATTACAATGTACTGCTGCTGTAAAACAACAGATTTCATGACGTGTATCAATGACAATAGACTTGATCCTGATTCTGATTTTTGTTGAATGGTGAAGCAGGATTGGTGGGGCAAGTGGATTAATTCATTTCCTAATTCACATATTTGTAATGATGTAGCAGGAAAGATGTGCAGAACTCCCCTGAGAAAACAGGCATATATTTTTCCCCCATTCCTTCACTGGCTAAGCTAACCACTTGTTTTAAAGCAGAGTCATGCCAATCAAGATGATACTGCCCTTGAAACACGATCTGCTCTGAGTAAGTGTTGTGGCAGAGGTAGTCAACTGGACTCAGTGCTCTGAGAGAGCATAAAATATGATATGGTAAGCTGAACTACTGGAGTGCCACGTGGGTGGCTATAAATACGGATATGTACTGAGTATAATGGAAACGTATGTAAAGGATGAAAAGTTATTGAATGGTTTATTGTATATATTTATTTTTGAACAAAGTATATTTTGAAATAAAATAAAATAAAATAATCATTTGCTGTTTACCTTTCAAGGCTGTTTGTTTTGTGCATGAACCTCCCTGTGTCGTTTCATGCCTTGGCAAGTGCACATGTGTAGGAATGTAGCCGTGAGCTCAAATAACCTTTCAACCCTTAGCCTTAGCCTTTTTTGGTCTGTGGGCAGTGGTGGTGGTGGTTATGGCAATAACACTTTGATCATAATTAGCTACTGATTTAAAGAAAATACACTCAGTGGCCACTTTATTAGGTTTAGGAGTGGAATCCGGTGTGGTCTTCTGCTGCTGTTGTCTATTCACTTCAAGTTTCGATGTCTTGTGTATTCAGAGATGCTCTTCTGCATGCCACTGTTGTAGTGTGTGGTTATTTGAGTTACTGCCACCTTTCTCTCAGATTGAACTAGTCTGACCATTCTCCTCTGACCTCTCTCATTAACAAGGCATTATCACCCACAGAACTGCTGCTCACTGGATTTTTATTTTTGCTTTGTTTTTTACACAATTCTCTGTAAACTCTGGATGCTGTATTGCATGAAAGTCTCAGGAGATCAGCAACATCCAAGATACTCAAACCACCACCAGTGGTCATTCCATGGTCAAAGTCACTTAGATCACTTTTCTTCCTCTTTCTGATGTTTTGTCTGGACAACAACTGAACCTCTTGAACAGATCTACATGCTTTTATACATTGAGTTGCTGCCACATGATTGGCTGATTAGATCGCCTCAAGATGACACCAATAAGTAGTGATTCTTTACGTGTTGCTCTAATGGGAATTATCAAATATTCCCATTCAGGATTAATACAGCTAAAATCCAAATTCAATCGCCTAGGGTACTTCAGTAAGTAATGTCGTTTTTAGACATTTTTTAAAAAATCTATCAGTAATCAAAATTAGTGGATCCTGGAATGCAGACTCTGGTCACCAGTTCCCCTTAAAGGAAACAGAATTGAGAAAGGTGCACTGGACTACAGGTACAGTTGAAAAGCAAAGGCTTTAGACCCCCTAGCCCTTCTTCCGTCTATCCTGCTGGTGAATGTACAGTCTGTGGAAAATAAAATTGAAGATCTCAGACCAAAATTTGCTGTGCCAAGGTAACATCAGGGACTGCTGTATACTTTGCTTCACAGAAACATGGCTCATCGCCACTACTTCAGATGCATTGCAGCTGGCTTCACCATTCTCCATATGACGGATAGCTCAGTCTTTCCACCCAGACTAATGTCAGGCGTGCACCAGAGGAGTTGAGAACCATGATCAGCAGGTACGAAACAGTGCACCCAGATGCCTTCCCTGTAGTTGTGGGGGATTTCAAGCTGGCCAGCTTGAAGTCTCTGAACAACAACTACCAACATATCAGCTGTGGAATCAGATGAGCCAACACACTTTTATATGCTAAGGGAGTTCGCTACATTTGTGTTAGTAGCTGTATATACTCCACCCACTCAATGATGGTGAGGCACTGTGTGAGCTCTATAAGCACCATCAGTAACTTTCAAACCAAACACCCTGATGGTATCTTCATTGTCACTGCTGATTTTACCCATGCGAAACTTAGAACAGGGCCTGCCTAAACCCCAGCTGCATATTGGTTTTGCTACCACAGATGAAAATACACGAGAGCTGGTTAATACTAACACAACAGGTGCATACAAATCAGTTCCCTGGCCCCACATTGGGCTCTCAGATCACTTGTCTGTTATGCTAATTGTAGCATACAAACCACTGATCAATCATGGGCCAAACCAGTTCTACAGGTGGTGAGGACCTGGCCTGGGGGTGGGGAGCAATTTCAGCATTGCAAGAGTGCTTTGAAAAACAAACTGGAATACGTTCGGGGGGACTGCTACCCGTGATGACCTTTGAGGAATGTGTGGATTCTGTGACCAACTACATAGGGAAGTGTACTGAGGATGTTACCATCACGAAATGCATCCGGGTGATGGCAAATCGGAAACCATGGCCTACTGCAGAGGTCTGTGCATGGCTGAGGCCTTGTGATGCTGCCTTTAGATCGGGGTACCTGACAGCACTCAGGGAAACAAGGTGAAACGTGAGCATCCTCAGAGAATATACAGCCACTTCTGCGATACCAGAAACACAAGCCACATGTGGCATGGAATTCAGGGGATTACAGACTACAAGTCTACCCCGCGCGTAAGCAACCAGGATTCCTCACTCCCCGACAGGCTGAATGTCCTTACATCTGGTTTGATGCACAGAACAAAGTGCTGGCGAGGAAAGCACCTCCTCCTGCCCCCCCCCCCCCTCAAGGTAGCAGACACTCTTGTCTAGCTGAACCTGAAGTGAGGAAGACACTGGCCAGAGTCAACCCAAAAAGAGCAGCGTGAGCTGCCTCAACGAATATCGTCCAGTTGAACTTGCACCTATTGAGTTTATGTGCTTTGACAGAAACTACTTCTTTTATGTCTTTTTCATTCAAGTGTGGTTCTGCTACTGTTGGAGCCTATGATCTACATTTTGGTGGTGTGTTCTTTGGGCCAATTGGGCGATCTGGCACTTTGTTGTCTCTGAGGGTGTTCTGAGTGAAGCGTGTGGCCTCAAGGCCAAGAAGGCTGAAGACTGGGTGCAAACTCATGATCGACTCTATTTCCCACCAATCTTGCAGATTAAAACACTGAGGAAAATTGAAATGATTGAGTGAGTGGGCGTTCAGCGTCGTCTACCAGCCTCTTGCTTGCTGCTGTTGGAGGAAGATGGCTGCGTGTGATGGTCCCCCTCCCCTTCCTTTTTTTGTTGCTAATTTGGGTGATTTTGAATCAGGGTGGACTACAGATAACAAACACTGAGCTAAACTGAATATGCCCAGACTCTTTCGAGTGTTTGTTTTATATTCAGAGTTTCTTGCTATTTTATTTGGTTTAATTTGCACAATTTATTGTTTTTTGCACATTGGTGTGGATGGTTTGATGTTTATTCTTTGAATGGGCTCCATGGTTTTTATTGTTTCATGGCTGTCTGTGGGGAATCTCAGCATTGTATACTGCATACGTAATTGGGTATTAAATGTATCTTGAATCTTTGAATCTGTTAACAAATTTACATTGCAATTAGGTTGGGTAAACTTGCCTGAAGAAGGAAAAGAAAGATAAGGAAAGCTTGGTTGGGTGAAGGAGAAATATCTGATATAATATATTTGGAAGGATTATAAGACTTTATTGTTTTAGCACTCCTGATAGTTTTTCCAGTATAGATAATGACAGTTTCACACTTGTAGTCATGATGGCATTAATGATCCTGATTTAATGCTTGCAACCAGTGGAGTCTGAGTTGGTTGAAATAAAATCACTTGAGGGCTTGTGCAGTGGTTGGTGGGACCCTGGTAGTTGTAATTTTGCAATTCATTCTGTTGCCTGCTTGCTTAGTGAAATGAAATCCCCCCGGTTCACAATTTTGCGAAAGGCAGGAGTACTAAGAATAATAACTTCTTGCGAAGTTACCGTGACACAGGAAAACTTGAACAATACTACAGCTGGATAAACACAGCTAACAAAGAATAACTCATCGCATTCACGTTTGTTATTGGCAATGCAGTCATCCAGAAATTCGGAATTCTGTTCCAAAGTGGATGACATCCATGTGATGGTATAAACTTTTAATCACAAGCTTGCATTTCATTCCTTTTTTTTTAGAAATGACAGTCATTCTGTTTACAAAGCATTAAAAATGAACATCGAACTGTAGAATGCAGCACAGGCCCTTCAGCCCATCTGTATAAGCCTACAATTGTGCTGACCTACATAAAGCGACTCCACAATCAATCTAACTTTTTCGTCCTACTCAGCCATAACCCTCCCTTCTTCCTACATCAGTGTGCCTGTCAAAGAGTCATTTAAATGTCCCTAGTATATCAGACTCTACTCCCGCCCCTGGCAGTTCACTCCGGGCACGCACCACTCTGTGTAGAAATAAACCTACCTCTGACATCACTCCTAAACTTTCCTTCATTCTTCTTAAGTGGATGTCCTCTTGAATTGGCCATTGCTACCCCAGGGTAAAAGCACCGGCTGTCCACCCCTATCTAGGCCTCTCACAATCTTTCCTCATGCTCTCTAATCTGAAGAGCATCCTGGTAAGTCTCTTCTGCACCCTCTCTAAAGCTGCTACATCCTTCCTATAATGGGGCAACCAGAACTGAACATAATACTGCAAGTGTGCTGTAACCAGAGCTTTTATAGAGCTGCAACATTATGTCACAGTTCTTGAACTCACTCTCCTGACTAAAGGCCAGCGTACCATATTTCTTCTTAACTATCTTATCAACTAGCATGGCAGCATTGAGAAATCTATGGACTTGAACCCCAAGATCTCCTTGCTCTGCACTACTGCCACAAATCTCGTACCCTGCCTTCTCTGTTCAAGTCTGCATCCTGTCGGTGTCTCATCTATAAATATGTAAATTCACTGATGACACCACTGTTCAGGGCAGAATCTCAGATGGCAATGAGGTGGTGTACAGGAGTGGTTTGATGGCCCAACATATTGAGACAATCATGAAGAAGGCATGTCAGTGACTATACTACATTAAGAGTTTGAGGAAATCTGGCATGTCACCAGAGGCTAGCAAATTTCTACAGATTTAAGGTGAAGAGCATTCTGACTGGTTGCATCACTGGCTGGTATGAAGGCTGCGATGTACAGGATTGAACAAATCTGCAGAGGGATGTAGGCTCCATCAGGACAACACTTCCCCACGTTGAGGTCATCTTTCAAAGGTGGCATCCATCATTAAGGGCTCTCACAGTCTGAGACCTGCCCTCCTCTAATCACCACCATCTCGGAGGAAGCACAGGAGCTTGAAGACCCACACTTAGCATTTTAGAAACAGCTTCTTCCCTCTGCCACAGATTTATGAACACCACCTCATTATTCCTCTTTGTTCTATTTACTTTTTGTAACTGATAGCAATTTTTTACATCTTGTACTGTACTGCTGCCATAAAACAACAAATTTCACAGCACATGTCAGTGATAATAAAATTGACTTTGGACCATCTAAACTATCCTCAACCTTCATGGCATTTGCAGACTTAATAATCACCCCTCACTTCCTCAATCAAATAAGTTATTAAAAATGTTACGGTGTGCTAGGGTTCTTACAACAAACCTCTGCAGAACCCCACTGGTCACCATCCTCCTGGTAGAGTATGCTCCATCTACCACCACTGTTTGACTTCTGTGTGCAAGTCTATTCCAAATCCATACTGCCAAGTTTCCATGCATCCCATGCTTTCTGAACTAAGGTGAGCTCGGAATATAGAACACAACATTACAACACTGGGATAAACCCTTCAGCCCAGCTTCTTCCCTGAGGCTGTGACCCTGCTGAACCTCACATCACAGCACTAAGCAGTATTGCACCCATATTGTACTGTCTCAGTACTTTTATATTTGTGTGCTGTAGCACTTACTTTTTATTCGTAGTTATTTTGTAAATAACACTATTCTTTGCATTTCTGGTCAGATGCTAACTGCATTTCATTGGCTTTGTATCTGTACTCGGCACAATTACAATAAAGTTGAATCTAATCTAATCTAATGAATCTGGATTCCAAATTAAATTCAATCTCCTTTGACATATTCTGCAATGATCCATAACACTCAATTTCCAGCATATTCATGTGTCTTAAAACCTCTTAAATGCTGTATCTCTTTCCACCATTACCCCAAGCAGCCAATTCCAAAAGATCTTAAAAAAAACTTGCCCCATGCATTTCTCTTAAACATTCTCCCTCTTACCTTAAATGTTAGTATTTCAATTTCTATCCAAAGAAAAAGATACTGTTGGTCAATCTTATCTACGCCTCTCATAATTTTATAAGCTTCCACCAAGTCCCCCCTCAGCTTCCAACACATCAGAGTAAACGATTCAAGTCTGTCCAACTTCTTATAGCTCATATCCTTGAACCTAGACAGCATCCTCGTAAACCTCTTCTGTACCTTGACCAAAGCTTCCACATCATTTCTGTGATACCGTGACTTGAATTGCATGCACTGCTCCAAGTACAGTTATATGTAGCTGCAGGATGACTTTCTTACTATTCAATGTCCCAATTAATGAAGGTAAGCATGCCCTATACTGCCTTCACCATGTAATTGTGTGTTCTCAGGGAGCTGTGGACTTGGGCCCTAAGATTCCTCTGTACATCAATGTTGTTAAGAGTCCTGCATTTAACCATGTACTTTCCCCTTACATTTTACGTTCGGCGGGAGGAGAAGATGGTAGCGCGACGCAGCGCGCGCAGCTCTCCGGTGAAATGATATCATATCTGTTAAGTAGGGGCCGTGGACAATTCTGATTTGTTGGAGACAGACGTGAAAGCACAGAGGAACATCTGGAGAAATTTCTGAAATGCCGGTTCACTGCCACTGTTACTGTGCGATCGAGAATCTTCCGGAGGGAAGGCCCCTAAATCCCCGGCTTTGCCTGCTGCTGGTGACCAAGGCTGAGGTTGAAGCGTTCGGATAGAGATGGTGCTCGGTGCTCGGTGTCGGAGGGCTGATCAGAGCTCGAAGTTTTCGGACGACTCAGGGTCGGTCTGTGGTCGGGCATGGCAGGGAGAGTTTTCTTCCTTCTCCTGTCTGCATGAGATGTGGGACATTCGAGAGACTTTGAACTTTTTTACTGTTCCATGGCCTGTTCTTCATGAAATTATGGTATTGTTGCACTGTTGTAACTATATGTTATTATTATGTGGTTTTTGTTAGTTTTTCAGTCTTGGTCTGTCCTGTGTTTCTGTGATATCACACCGGAGGAATATTGTATCATTTCTTAATGCATGCATTACTAAATGACAAAAGAGGACTGCGTGTCCTCATAATCTAATCTAATCTAATTTTGCCTCCAAAGTGCAACACCTCATATTTGCCTGAATTCAACTCCATCTGCCATTTCTCTGCCCATGACTGTAACTGATCTATATTCTGCTATATCCTTCTGGACAGTGAAGAAGCTTGTCAAGCTCCACCAGTCTTTGTGTCTTGCAAACTCACTAATCCATCCATCTACAATTTTATCCAAGTCATATTTATGCATCAAAAATCATAGATCCTAGCATTGATCACAGACCTCCAGCCAGAATAACACCCTTCTATTGCCATTCTCTGTCTTTCGTTGACTGACTTCTGAATCCAAGCTACCAAATTAATTGTAGTGAAGCTCTACATTGGCTGGTCATGGCTAGTAACAGGTCAGTATTTATGTTTCATTGCTTTTCATGTATATCCCCATCTGGAGTTCTTTCATTAGCAATCAACAAACAAATATAACTGAACATTTCTAATTCACATGGAAAAGACAAACAAACCCAAATAACAACCATAAATAAATTTGAAGTACAGCATCTTGTCATAATACTGACAATGACTGATGCAAATCTTTATGTGGCAAAGTAACTCATGGAATAGGTACAAATAGTTAAGCCAATTACTGTTTACTCTCTGCGGCGAAGGAATGCAACACACCTGTGGACTATTAAAGTTGCTCAGCTATGCCCCACTTTAATATTTAAATACTTTTAATTATATGATTTGTATTTTATTTGTAGTTTTACTTCATATTACTGCTGTATCACATCGCTGCAGGTTGCAGAATTGAAATGGTACAAGATCAAGACAGGTCCTTTCAGTTGTTTTGAATGTGAATAAATTGGTCTTGTGCTAACCCACACTCCACTGTTGTTCCTCCTCTTTAAGGTGTGAATCACAGATTGTCACAAGTATGTTAACAATGCCTTACTGGTTGCAATTAATTTCTATACAAAGAGAGAATCAGCAATAAAAGGCTAAACTGTGTAGCTTTGGAAAATAGGTTCTGGAGTTCCAATTGTGATTAACTCTCGTCATTTCATTAGCCTTGCACACAATTTATGTTGCTGCCTTATTACCCTGTTCATCTAGCCTGCTTGGAACTTTGTTTGAGCTGGACCTGCAGATTTACCTGGTTGTGGGATATAATTTTAAAAGGCACTTTTAATTCACTTTTTAAAAAGACAGTACACAGTAACATTTCAGTGAATTTGCTAAAGTTGAAGAGAGACCAGGAAATAGGAGGCATTTTTCAGGGGAACATTGCTGACAGACAGAACCAGGTGAGTTTAAGGACAGCAGTGATAGGATGCTGCTGAGCGGAGCAGACCGCGGGAGCCATGGCCCTGGTCAGTGGACAGGGTGTGTGGCAATCATCTGTTGGTAAACTGGATGCTGAACCATTGAGATTTACAACTGGTTGGGCAGTGGATTATCAGAGTTTCACTCTTATCATGAATTTTGCATTCAGTCAATATTGACTGGGCTACAAATTGCCTCATGCATCACCACCAGGAGCAAACTTGCTTGCGTCTCACACCTGTTCAAGTTTATTTGTATTTTAAAGAGACAGTGCATTGTTGCTGGAACAAGCAGTAGAGCCGCCAGAAAGAGCAGGGCAAGAGGGAGAACAGATTTTCTGACTCAATAGTGGATGCCATGGTTGATGAAGTGAGGGGAAAAAAGAGAATAAGACCATAAGATATAGGAGCAGAAGGCGGCCATTTGGCCCATCGAGTCTGCTCCACCATTCAATCATAGGTTGATCCAATTCTTCCAGTCATCCCCACTCCCCTGCCTTCTCCCTATACCCTTTGATGCCCTGGTTAATCAAGAAGCTATCTACCTCTGCCATAAATGCACCCAATGACTTGGCCTCCACAGCCACTCGTGGCAACAAATTCCACAGATTTACCACCCTCTGACTAAAGCAATTGCTCCACATCATAACTTTACCATATCTAATCTGTTCAGGCCTTTCAACATTTGGAATGTTTCTATGAGATTCCGCCCCCACCCCCCCACCCCCCACCATTCTCCTGAACTCCAGGGAATACAGCCCAAGACCTGCCAAATGTTCCTCATACAGTAACCCTTTCATTCCTGGCATCATTCTTGTGAATCTTTTCTGAACCCTCTCCAATATCAGTACATCCTTTTTAAAATAAGTAACCCAAAGCTGCACACAATACTCCAAGTGTGGTCTCGCGAGTACCTTATAGAGCCTCAACATCACATCCCTGCTCTTATATTCTATACCTCTAGAAATGAATGCCAACATTGCATTCACCTTCTTCACCACCGACTCAACCTGGAGATTAACCTTTCGGGTATCCTGCACAAGGACTCCCAAGTCCCTTTGCATCTCTGCATTTTGAATTCTCTCCCCATCTAAATAATAGTCTGCCCATTTATTTCTTCCACCAAAGTGCTTGACCATACACTTTCAAACATTGTATTTCATTTGCCACTTCTTTGCCCATTCCCCTAAACTATCTAAGTCTCTCTGCAGGCTCTCTGTTTCCTCAACACCACCAGCTCCTCCACCTATCTTTGTGTCATTAGCGAATTTATCCACAAATCCATTAATCTCATAGTCCAAATCATTGACGTACATCGGAAAACCGACCCAACACCGACCCCTGTGGAACTCCACTGGTAACTGGCAGCCAGCCAGAATAGGATCTCTTTATTCCCGCTCTCTGTTTTCTGCCAATCAGCCAATGCTCCACCCATGCTAGTAACTCCCCTGTAATTCCATGGGTTCTTATCTTGACAAGCAGCCTCATGTGCGACACCTGTCAAAGGCCTTCTGAAAATCCAAGTACGCCACGTCTACTGCATCTCCTTTGTCTCCCCTGCTTGCAATTCCTTCAAAGAATTGCAGTAGACAGGATTTTCCTTTCAGGAGACCATGCTGGCTTTGGCCTATCTTGTCATGTGCCTCCAGGTGTTCTGTAATTTCATTCCTAACAATCAATTCCAACAACTTCCCAACCACTGATGTCAGGCTAACAGGTCTGTAGTTTCCTTTCTGCTGTCTCCCACCCTTCTTGAATGGCGGAGTAACATTTGCAATTTTCCAGTCATCTGGTACAATGCCAGAATCTATGGACTCTTGAAAAATCATTGTTAATGCCTCCACAATCTCTCCAGCTACTTCCTTCAGAACCCAAGGGTGCATTCCATCAGGTCCAGGAGATTTATCCACCCTCAGACCATTAAGCTTCTCGAGCACCTTCTCAGTTGTAATTTTCACTGCACCTTCTTCACTTCCCTGACACTCTTGAATGTCCGGTATACTGCAGATGTCTTCCACTGTGAAGACTGATGCAAAATATGCATTCAGTTCCACTGCCATCTCTGCATCTCTCATTACAATATCTCCAGCGTTATTTTCTATTGGTCCTATGTCTACCCTCAACTCTCTTTTACCCTTTATATACATAAAAAAGCTTTTAGTATCTTCTTTGATATTAGTTGTCAGCTTCCTGTCATCATTCATCCTGTCCTTCCGAATGACCTTCTTAGTTTCCTTCTGCAAGCTTTTAAAAGCTCCCCAATCCTTTATCTTCCCACTAGTTCTGGCTTCCTTGTATGCCCTCTCTTTTGCCTTTACTTTGGTTCTGACTTCACTAGTCAGCCACGGCAGTGTCCTTCTTCCCTTTGAAAATTTTTTCTTATTTGGAGTATATCTGTCTTGCACTTCCCTCATTTTTCACAGAAACTCCAGTCATTGCTACTCTGCTATCTTTTCCTGCAAGTGTCCCTTTCCAGTCAGCTTCGGCCAGTTCCCCTCTCATGCCATTGTAATTTCCTTTAATCCACTGAAATCCAACACATTGGATTTTATTTTTTCCCTTTCAAATTTCAATGTGAACTCGATCATATTGTGATCACTGTTCCTAGGGGTTCCTTAACCTTAAGTTCTCTCATCACCTCCGGATCATTGCACAATACCCATTCCAGCTCAGCCAACCCCCTAGTTGGCTCAACAACAAGCTGTTCTAAAAAGCCATCCCTTAGACATTGTACAAATTCTCTCTCTTGAGGTCCAGTACTGGCCTGGTTTTCCCAATCCACTTTCATGTTAAAATCCCTAACGGTTATGATGACATTGCCCTTCTGACATTTCTTTTGGTGTTCACCTGGTGGAGAATCTCACCTGGTCCCTCAACACCAGCTCCATAGCCAAGAAAGCCCAGCAGTGTCTCTACTTTCTGTGAAGGCTGAGAAAAGTCCATCCCCCACCGCCACCCCCCCATCCTCACCACATTCTACAGAGAATGTATCGAGAGCATCCTGAGCAGCTGCATCACTGCCTGATTCGGGAATTGCACCATCTCGGATCGCAAGACCCTGCAGCGGATAGTGAGGTCAGCTGAGAAGATCATTGGAGTCTCTCTTCCCACTATTAGATTAGATTAGATTATGAGGACATGCAGTCCTCTTTTATTGTCATTTAGTAATGCATGCATTAAGAAATGATACAACATTCCTCCATATGATATTACAGAAACACAAGACAGACCAAGACTGAAAAACTGACAAAAACAACATAATTATAACATATAATTACAGCAGTGCAAGCAATGCCATAATTTGATGAAGATCAGACCATGGGCACGGTTAAAAAAAGTCTCAAAGTCTCTCGAAAGTCCCATCATCTCGCGCAGATGGTAGAAGGAAGAAAACTCTCCCTGCCATGAGCTTCCAGCGCTGCAAGCTTGCTGATGCAGAATTCTGGAAGCACCCGACCACAGTCCAACTCTGAGTCCGTCCGAAAACTTCGAGCCTCCAACCAGCCCTCCGACACTGAGCACCATCTCTGCCGAGTGCTTCGACCCCAGCCCCGGCCTTCCCCTCCGGAGATTCTTGATCACACAGTAGCAGCGGCAGCGAACCGGGCATTTCAGAAGTTTCTCCAGATGTTCCTCCATGCTTCTCACGTCTGTCTCCATCAAATCAGAATTATGCACGGCATCCTACTTACAAATATGATATCATTCACCGGAAAGGCCACGTGCGCTGTGTCGCGCCGCCATCTTCTCCTCCATTTATTACAGCCATTTTCACCACATGCTGCACCCGCAAAGCTAACAGTATTGTGAAGGACCCCACGCACCCCTCACACAAACTTTTCTCCCTCTTGCCATCTGGCAAAAGGTACCGAAGCATTCGGGCTCTCACGACCAGACTGTGCAACAGTTTCCTCCTCCAAGCCATCAGACTCCTCAATACCCAGATTCTAGACTGACATCTACATCATTTATTATTATATTGTAATTTCTCCTCTACTGTGCCTATTGTCTAGTTTATTAATTATTGTACTGCCCTGCATTGTTTTGTGCACTTTATGTAGTCCTGTGCAGTCTGTAGTCTAGTGCATTTTTTATGTTGTTTTACGTAATCTAATGTAGCCTTGTGCTGTCTCACATAGTCTAGTGTAGTTTTGTGTTGTTTCATGTAGCACCGGGGTCCTGGAGGAACGTTGTTTTGTTTTTACTGTGTACTGTATCAGCAGCTTATGGTCGAAATGACAACAAACTTGATTTGACTTTTCTATCTCCAGAAAGATGCAAAAGTCTGCATCCTTCTGGTGTATTACAGTTTGTCATAATGGGCAAGTAGCTAAGGAGTATAAACTGCTGTGGGTAAGGATTGTATTCATTGAAAATGTAGTCACATCGATTGATTCTTGAACGGTCAGCCAATAGGGGCTTGATACCTCAATTCCTTTCTTCCTCCTCTTATTTCTCTACATTTACTTAATCTTCTGGAGCTGGGCACTGCTAACCAGGACAGCAGTTATTTGAGTTGCCCATTTGAGAGCCAGTGCAATCATTCTGGTGAATACCTGTATATTCACACCACGCTGATAGGAGGTTCAATGATTTATTTTCAGGCCAGGATGCTCTCAGTCAGTTTCTCATCGGTGGAGTCAGAGTTCCAGAACAAGAGAATGAAACCAAGCTTGTAGATGGTGGCGGAAATAAATGTTTAAGCCAGCGAATGGGGTGTCAATCAGGCAGGTTAACTGTGCGTGAGTTTGGATGGTGGAGTCCCCATGCTCCCCTTATTCTACTTTTCAGTGATGGTTGTGGGTTTGGGAAATATTGTCAGTGTAGGCTATGTGAGGAACAGCGGTGCAGTTTGTGGACGGTATGCAATGAAGCTGCTGCGTATCCAAGGTGGAAGGAATGGCCATTTATGGTGGGTTTTGGGATGTCTATCTATGGAGCTCTTTTGTCCTGGATGGTTCAATTTCTTGGTGTAGCACTCATCCAGGCAGGTAGAGAATAGAGTCATAGAACACTACAGCACAAAAATAGCCATTTCGTCCATGCCTAGTCCCATCAATTTGCACCTGGACCATAACCCTCTATACCTCTCCCATCCATGTACATATCCAAAATTCTCTTAAGTGTTGAAATCAAACCCACATCCACCACTTCCGCTGGCAGCTTGTTCCTTGTTCTCACTACTCTCTGAGTGAAGATGTTCCTCCTCATGTTCCCCTTAAGTATTTCACCTTTCACACTTAACCAATGATCTTCAGCTCTAGGCTCACCCAAGCTCAGTGGAAAAAGCCGTAGCTATACCCCTCATAATTTTGTATACTTCTATCAAATCAACCCTCGTTCTCCTATGCTCCAGGGAATGAAGTTCTAACCTATTCAAGCTCTCCCTATAACTCAGGTCCTCAAGTCCCTGCAACATCCTTGTAAATTTTCTCTGCACTCTTTTAATCTTATTGAATTTTTTTACTGTAGGTAGGTGGTCAGAACTGCACACAGTTCTTCAAGTTAGCCCTCACTAATATCTTGTACAACTTCAACATGTCATTCCACCTCTTGTACTTCATACTTTGATGTATGAAGGCCAATGTGCCAAAGCTCTCTTTACAAACCTATTTCATGACATTCCTGACGTGCCATGAAGTTGGTGGAAAGGCTTTGGGGTATTATAAGAGGTGAAGCACACGACTGGATACCAGGCCCTTCCTTGTAATTTGTACCAAAAGTGGTTGCTCCATTTGAATTTCTGGTTACAATTGTGAGGATATTGCAGGCTCAGCACATGGGGATGGTGATGCCTTTGAATGTCCACAGTCAGTAGTTAGATGTTCTCTTTTTGGACATGGTCATTGTCTGTTACTTTTATGGTATGAAAATTGCCACTTGTCAACCCAGACCTGAATGCTGTCTGTAGTGTTAGTTAATTCTTATGACGCTCAATTGGACAGTCCCACATGGGAGGAGTTCACATACTGTACAAGCAGAGTTATCAAATAAAGTTCAATTGAAGTATCAAATAAAGTGCATGCTGTCGTCCTGGTGTGCTCTGAACCATCCCTCAGTAGCAAACACAACATAGTGGCAGAAGTGATTTTTCATCATTGAATTGGTGCTACAGATCAAGTGAGATCCCCAACAAGAAAAAAGTTACCTTAAGACTGTTCTTGTTTACATATATCTATAAAATTAATAGCCAGAGACATATCATCCTAAACTGGTTATGCTAGTTTGCTCAATGTATGCACCATGAGGCATGAGCTGAGAAAGGGCCAGAATAGCTAGGCAATGCCTGCAAGCCACACCCAAAGTGGATACATTGTAATAATCTGTAGGCCACTACTCTGGGGAAGTGCAGAGACACAGATAGAGCCCGAGAATTCAGTCAAACTCTCAGGGAGAGAAAAGAAGACTTTTGTAGTCTAAATAAATAAAATAATAAATATACAAACTAACAAACAAGAAAATGGAGCAAATACCTGCATCTATTTACTTGGTAAAACTCTCTGAGAAATTTGATTTCTCTAAACCAGGGGACTTTTGAGAGATAGTTCAGATGCTTTGAGAGATTTAGGGTTGCAAGCAATCTCCAGAAGAGCATCAAGTAAGTACACTGATATACTGCATGGGTAGATTAGAACTGACAGACGCTCAGAAAAAGGAGTACAAAATAGTTCAGGACAAATTCAAAGAATATTTCACATGAAAGCAAAATATGATATGAGAGGGCAAAGTTCAACTCCAGAAAACAGGAGCCAGATGAAAGTGTAAATGACTTCATCATAGCAGTCTATGCCCTGTCAGACAACTGTGCACATGGAAATCTGAGAGATGAGCTCATTAGAGACAGGACTAGTGTCAGGAGTCAGGTTACTGGACACTAAATTGTCTGTGAGACTTCAGTTGCAGGGAAATCTCACACTAGAGAAGGCTATTACTTTGGTTGGTCAGAATGAGAATATTCATCAGCAACAGGCAGAACTCAGGCATGAAAATTATGCTGAGGTAAAGCTAGAAGCTGTACAAAAGGAAGGGTACAAACAAGGTGTAGTCAGAAAGACTGCAGAAAGAGGTAACTGTACAGCTCAGCTCAAACAAAACAGACAAGCGAAACAGAGCAAGGAAAATGTCCAACTTCAGGAGATGTGGCAAATTTCCATTCCATGTCAAAAACCTCTGTCCAGCAAAAGAGGTGAAATGCCATCAATACAACAGAGTTGGCCATTATAAAAGCCAGTGTCACTCAAGAACAGTTCTTCAAGCAGTCGAAGTAGATGATGATTCAGATGAAGAGAGAGCTTCCTTGCGGCCCTAGATTCAAAGAGACAAGGCTGGTGTACTATGGTTTAGTTGCAAACTGAAGCCAGCAAAGAAAGTGCTTATTTGGCCAGAGAGACATAAGCTCTGTGTGAAAAGAATGTTTACTACTTCTATCTATAAAAATGAGAAACTGTTAAAAAAGGACGTCTATGTTGTTCAGAATTTTTTCTCACCACTACTGGGATGACATGTCATCGAGAAGCTGAACTTCATTGCAAGGTTAAATTTGCTAAAAAAAGAAAAAAAATTTCTGTGGCAGGAGAAGTACTGGGAGTTGTTCACAGGCTTGGGGGTATGGAAAGAAGAGAACCTTATCCAATTGAGGCCAGGAGAGATGCCCTAATCTCTGACCACAGTGAGACATATTCCAATGCCATTGATGATCAAAGTCAAAGCTGAACTTGAGAGAATGAAGGTGCTTGTCATCATAACTAGAGCAAATGGACCTACTGACTGGCATGCAGGCATTATTCCTGTTCCCAAGCTAGATGGCATAGCGAGGATCTAACAAAATTGAATAATGCGGTGAGGTGGGAGAAGTTTATGCTGCCCTCTGTTGACTACACATTGGGTATAGTGGGTAAAGGAAAGTTCTTCACCAAACTAGATGCAAGCTCAGGGTTCTGACAGATTCATTTAGCTCCTGAATTACAGAAGCTCACAAATTTTATCACACCATATGGACATCACGCCTTCAAGAGATTTGCTTTTGGTATCTCATCAGCCCCTGAGCCCTTTCAGATGAGGATGAACCAAATTTTGGAGGGACTGGAAGGAATAGCCTGCCACGTGAATGATGTACTCATCTTTGGAGGCTCAAGTGAGGAACATGACAAAAGAGTGGAAACTGCCTTGGAGAAACTGAAACAGGCTGGAATCACTCTGAGCAAAAAGAAATGCGAGTTTGCAGAGTTGGAGGTGAAGTTCTTAGGCCACCAACTGTCCATAGAGGGAGTGCAACCAGATTCAGACAAACAGGCAGGAGTTCAGAACAAGGGACAACCTACGAATATATCAGAGATCTATAGTTTCCCTGGCATGGTAAACCAATTGGGAAAGTTCATTCCTGATTTGGCAGAGAAAACAAAGTGAATATGTGACCTCCTCTGTCAGAGAAGCATTTGAACCTGGGACACACCACAGGAGAAGTCATTCTCATCACTTAAAGCAGACTTTATCTCTCCACTAACTTTGGTATTCTTTGATCTGAACAAAGCAACCAAGGTCTCAGCAGATGCCTCTTCCTTTGGCCTTGTCGTGGTCTGGTCCCGAAAGTCTGCATCCTGGTTCGCGGTCTGGTCCATCGATCCGTATTCCGGGTTTTCCCTGTTTTCCCCGGTTCTGTTGGACTCCTTAATCGAGGCACCTGATTCTAGTTTCAGGTTGGCTACATAAATAGCTTCGGGATTCAGCTTTTTTTGCTGGACTGTTCCCTTCCTCTCCCCATCCAAATCCCCAACAGTTACCTCGGCAGTTTCCATCAGCAAGTATCCTCGGCAGTCATCCCGGCCCTGCGTCCAAGAAAGGGTCCCGGCCCTGCATCCTAGAAAGCGTCCCGGCCCTGCGTCTTAGAAAGCATCCCGGCACTGCGTCCAAGAAAGCATCCCGGCCCTGCGTCCTAGGAGGGTCCTAGGCCTGCACTCCAAGAAGGAGTCCTGGCTCCATACCCAAGGGCCTAACCAAGCCGAGTCCAAGAGACGAGCATAGCCTAGTCCAAGAGCCAAGTCCTGTCCTGGAGTTCCATGTCCTGCTCAGGAGTACCTCGTCCAGCCTAGGAGTACTTCGCCCAGCCCAGTGCTGGAGATTCCTCGTCCTGTGCTGGAGATTCCTCGTCCTGTGCTGGAGATTCCTCGTCCTGTGCTGGAGAATCCTCATCCTGTGCTGGAGTTCCTTCGGCCTCTGCTGGAGTTCCCCTGGCCTGTGCTGGAGCTCCCTCGACCTGTCCAGGAATCTCTCGTCCAGTCCAAGAGTCTCTCATCCAGTCCAAGAACCTCGTCTAATCCAAGCCACATCCAAGAACCTTGTCTAGTCCAAGTCATGTCCAAGAACCTTTCTAGTCCAAGCCACGTCCAAGAACCTTGTCTAGTCCAAGTCACGTCCAAGAACCTTGTCTAGTCCAAGTCACGTCCAAGTACCTTGTCTAGTCCAAGCCAAGTCCTAGAACCTCATTTTGTCTAAGCCTAGTCCAAGAACCTCGTCCTGTCCAAGTCAAGGCTTTGTGTTCTCGTCCTGTGCAGGAGTTCCACGTCCAGTCCTGTAGCCACTTCTTGTCCTCGCCTAGATCTGGGGTCTGAGCCTGAGTCAAGACCCAGGTTCCTGGTCCCTGTCCAGTCTCTGGTTTGGAGTCCTAGCCCAGGCTCCTAGCTCCAAGTTCCTTGTCCTGGTCCCACTTTCCTAGTCTTAGTCCTTGCCCAGGCTCAGTGTCCTTGTCTCGTCCAGGGCCTATGTTCCTATCCAGTGTTGTTTCTTCCTGACTCCCCTTGCATTCTTGATAAACCTTGTCCTGTTCCTAATACTTCAGTGTCTGTGTCTTGCATTTGGGTCCACCATCAACGCCCCCCCCGTATAACAGGCCTAGGGGTAGTGCTCATGCAATACTGCAGTGGTGTATGGAAACTGGTTAACCGAGCTAAGATCCATCCCGCCCCTTCCCGTCTTCTCCTATCATTTCGGATCTCCACCTCCCGCTCCCACTTTCAAATCTCTTACTATCTCTTCTTTCAGTTAGTCCTGACGAAGGGTCTCGGCCCAAAACGTCAACTATACCTCTTCCTAGAGGTGCTGCCTGGCCTGCTGCATTCACCAGCATTTTTTGAGCGAGTCTTCCATCCTTGTGAATCTCTGTACCTGCACTGCCTGCTACTTTGTACCAAGGGAAAAGGAGATGAATCTTGCTCTTTGGAATACAGGGAGCATCTGTGATCTCCTTAAGGCAATAGTACGCTGTAAATTGTGAAATGTTGCAGATATCCCTTGCTCCAGGCTGGAAAGAGAGAGAAGTCAAGCAAAGACATCTCTGACCATTGTGATCTCAGCAACTGCAGATGAGGTGACTCTGAACTCTCTTTGCCTCTGCTGTCATGGCTACAGCAGGTAGCATATTTCTGTAAGGAACTTCCTTCTGAAGTGGAGTCTTGCTGCTCAGTGAGGGACACATGATAAAACAGCTCCCT
The DNA here is from genome assembly GCF_030028105.1 of Mobula birostris. Classification (NCBI taxonomy): domain Eukaryota; kingdom Metazoa; phylum Chordata; class Chondrichthyes; order Myliobatiformes; family Myliobatidae; genus Mobula; species Mobula birostris. The sequence continues at coordinate 32,361,041 of NC_092386.1, forward strand.
GTGTATCTTTGGTAAAAAGGCATGTCTGATGAAAGTCTCCTCTTTCTGTCTGTTCTGTCAACTTCTGTGCTGTCTGCATCTCCTTTCCGTGTTTTCCCTTTCATTCTGCACTCTAAGGGAATGCCAAATAAACCACCAACATCTGGGAGCAACTGGATTTGGCTATACACTAGCAAAGAAGTTACACAATCCTTTCTTCAAAAATTGCAATTAAGTCTGAACAAGCTCTGAACAGTATGGAAGCTAACACTCTGTAATTGATCTGAAGGCAGCATGCAAATAATTAAATGCTTTGAAGAGTCCTGGTGGGGTACCTTCCTGGTACTGCAGCCTTGGTGTGTTGAAAGTTATCCCCAATTTAGCATTGTTGAATCAAGTCAATGTTATTCTCAGTCTGCTTACCCCTTCACATTGCATTGCATGCGCCACTTCCCTTCACAATGTGGTGACTAGTGCAGCTCTTGCCCACTATCTGCAAGGCAAACACCTCAGATGACAAATGGGAATTTAATTGGCAGCTGTAGGGGTAAAAACGCAAACATGATGGAGCTACGTTTTGTGGGCACAGAAAACACGTGTTTGAGAACCAGCACGATCACAATGCATCTCACTAATTCCTTTCATGGACACAAGTAACAGAACTGGAAAAGTTGTCATCATTCATTTGAGATAGTGCGATTGTAATTTGTAACTTGAGTTGTGTTGTACAGCTTCAGACAAGTTGATTGCTATGGAATTTTCTCTCTTCATATTCCCTTGCAAGCACTTATGTATGTACATTGTCAACAATTAGTTTATAAAAATGTTGACAAACTATTATGGATGTCACTTGCTTTCTTTTTTTTTATTTTTGAAGCATATTTGAGAGTAATCTGATATACAGAATAATTAAAGGGTTCTCAGAATCGTAATCCCTAGAAAGCAACAGCACCTGCACTGCGGAGTTGAAGCAGATTGTTAGTGTCAATACCATGCCATCAATTAAGATTGGGATCCCCTCCCTTTACCAACAATGACAGCATATTTGCATGAGCCCTTTAAAGTAGCAAAACGTTTCATGATATTACAAAGGAATATTAATAAATAACTTGGATGCAAACATGTTCCAGTGCAACGGAGTGAAAGTCTGATTAAAGAGGTTTAATTGAATGGGATCCTAGAGAAAGAGGACTTTGGTTTATTATTGTCTCTGCTGTTCAAAATAACCACTCTCCAGCCTAATCTCCATCCTCCAGGTCTCTTTCCATGTTGGTCATGACTCTTTGGACTGTTTAAAATATGAGGATGCTGTTTTTTTTTAAAACTCTACCATCTTATCAGATGCCAGCCAGCTGCTTTTCCTCAACTCCCTTCTGATTGTTACCCTCTCTAAATCGTTACCCGAAGTTCACTCCATGAAAATCTCTCTGAACCCTTTTCCAGTGCATTCATATTTTCCCCATAAATTAGTTATGGGAGCTGTGTGCAGTACTTAAACTGTGGCTAAATAGTGTTGAATCTTGTTCCAGGATAACCTCCCTGATATTATATTCTATGCCTCAGCTGAAAAATGAAGCCTATGCTGTTTTAATCACCTTATTGACTTGCCTTGTTACTTTAAAGGATTTGGAAATGTGCACATCAAGATCTCTCAATTTCTCCACACCATTCAGTATTATCCCCAATTTCATTTTCTCACAATTCACGATATTAAATTTCATTTGTCAATTTTCTGTCCAATTGAACAAATCGTCTGCACCTTCCTGTGATCCAAAGTATTTCTCCTCACTAATCAACTGCTTAGTCAGTTCTTGCATCATGGACATAAGCAAGAAACCAGTCTTTCAGTCCATTAAGCCAGCAAACTCCCATGGTTATTCTAAACATTACCCTATCCGACTTTCTTCTCCACCATTCCCTTCAGCATCATCATGCGTGCTCGCATGCACACACACACACTCAATTTCCTACACACAAAGGATAATTTACAATAGCCAAATAACCTATCAGCCCACATACAGGACCTCTGGTATGTGGAAGGTAACTGGAATACGCAGAAGTGATCCATGCAGTCACAGGAGAACATACTAACTCCACACAGACAGCACTGGAGGTCAGGATCAACCCCAGACTGCTGGAGCTGTGGGGTAGAGGCTCTGCTAGCTGCACACTTTGCTGCCCTGTGATATTTATGATACTCTTCATTAAGGTTTAAGAACAAGTTCTTGAATTCTGATCAAGAGAAGCCTTAAATTTACAAAAAGACCATGAAGCAGGGAGGAGAAGATGGCAGCACGATGCAGCGCGTGCGGCCTCTCCAGTGAATGATATCGTATTTGAAAGTAGGATGCCATGCACAATTCTGATTTAATGGAGTCAGATGTAAGAAGCACAAAGGAACATCTGGGGAAACTTCTGAAATGCCCGGTTTGCTGCCGCTGCTACTGTGCGATCGAGAATCTCTGGAGGGGAAGGCCCCAAATTCTCGGCTTTGCCTGTTGCTGGCGGCTGAGGCTGAGGTCGAAGTGCTGGGCAGAGATGGTGCTTGGTGTCGGAGGGCTGGTTGGAGGCTTGAATTTTTCGGACGGACTCGGAGTTGGACTGTGTTCGGGTGCTTCCAGGATGCTGCATCGGCACGTTTGCAGTGCTGGAGGCTCACGGCAGGGAGAGTTTTCTTCCTTCTACCATCTGAGTGAGATGATGGGACTTTTGAGAGACTTTGAGACTTTTTTTTACCGTGCTCATGGTCTGTTCTTCATCAGATTACAGTATTGCTTGCACTGTTGTAATTATATGTTATAATTATGTGGTTTTTGTCAGTTTTTCAGTCTTGGTCTGTCTTGTGTTTCTGTGATATCACACTAGAGGAACATTGTATCATTTCTTAATGCATGCATTACTAAATGACAATAAAAGAGGACTGCATGTCCTCATAATCTAATCTAACCTCAAATCTAAACCTTTACCCTTTACTTCTTGAGCTAACTTTGGATCCAGTTTGCCATCCTCCCTTGTATCTCATGGTGTTTAATTTTTTTGACTATCCTACAAATGTAGAGGCTTAAAATTGATGTAGATTGCTTCAAATACACATCCCTCTTTGACTCTACTTGATTATCTCCTCAAAAAATTGAAACCAATTTGTCAGATATTAATTTCCCTTTTTAACCTTGCCTTTCTCAGAGATGACTTGGCGTACCCTTGTGTTCCTGCATCAAACACTGGTTCTTATAGCTGTTTTTAAAATTGCTATGGGTGTGCCTTAATTTGAAGCACCAGTAACTGGACTCGTGTACAGCCAAGCCATTATTAATGGGCTGCATCCTGCTGCTAGATAGCTGATTGTTCCTTATGGAACAGTAGATCACCAGCAGTGCACGGGTCAGCCTGTTCCTGACTTCCACACCAGCACAATGTAACCCTGAATTCAGAACCATGGTGGGGGGGGGGGTGCATGAAGAAACCGATGTTAGTACATTTAACTTTCAATGCCACTATCAAATGTGGCACTGAGTTAGAGTTTAAGTTCCGTGCTGAGCTGAGGTGCAAGGTGCACTTTGCATTCAGCTCTGAACTTTATCCTGTCCATTTTTTTCTCTAGATGCCTTTGAAATTTCCCAAAACTATTAGTCTAGCATTAAAATTTGTTGACGTATTACCAGTAGACTTAGGCAAGGTAGTTAATAGTTTGTCTCAGACTGCAGCCAGATAAAATCTACTTTAGCACTTTTGACTGTTAATGAATACATGGCTGCTGGGCATTCCATTAGCTAATAGAAGCAGAAAAATTATACAAGTTCTGCGTTAGGATAAAGCATATTAGATCAATTACTTCATCGGTAATCCAATCCACATGCTGGACTAAATCCCTCAATGCCTATGAAGACAAATGCTTATTTTGCGGGAGAAAAAGCTAATACTTATTTAAAACTGTGAACTCTGCAACACCAGAAACACTTCCTGAAGCATTATGCTTTCGCTTTCTCAAATGATGTTCATCAAACATTTAATTAGGAATAGTTTGAAGTAAGATATTGAAAAACTTGTTCTATTTTGAAAGCTGGGAAATTTTCTGTCTTAATGTAGATTTTAGTTTGTTGTTTCCGAGCTGTAATATTACAAAATGTTCTGGAAGAAAGACTTTTTGAAATGGACAATATCGTTCAGGTAGACTCATCTATTTATTTGTAGTGTTTAATACTGATTATTGTGATAAAGATGTTAATTAGTTTTGTACCCGGTTTATGTGATAATCTTTGGTCAATTTTAATCATGAAAATTAAATAATAAGCTGTAAAAATATACTTAACCAAAGGCTAAGGCATAACACAATTTGTTAAGCTTTTTGAATTGTTCTAAAGGAGAAATGGAAGCTGTGAGACATGGAGTTTAGCTAATTGCCATGAATCAACCAATAATTGGTGACAAAAATTGATTCCTGAAACATAGTATATAAACTTTCAATTAACCATATAACCATATAACAATTACAGCACGGAAACAGGCCACCTCGGCCCTTCTAGTCCATGCCGAACGCTTACTCTCACCTAGTCCCATCTACCTGCACTCAGCCTATAACCCAGTTGAGACCTTTTATTTTCTGGTCTGGATGTTCTCTAAAACAAAGATGTAGATAACTTCAGTAAAACTTCAGTAAAGCTAGGCAGTGCATCAGTGCAATTAAAGTTAAGGTTGGGAATAATCAGCAGGTCAGGCAGCATCTACAGAGAGAGAAACATGAGGATAGAGAAAAATGTCAACATTTCTCATCACTGAGTGTTTCCAGTATTTTCTGTTTATTTCAGATTTTAGTATTGACAGTTTATTGCCTTTAATGGAAAAATGGAATATTGTTTTTTGTACTATTTGAAATTGGAGGGAAAGTACATTGCACCCCTGTTTGCAATTGGCAATATTAGTAATAAATGAATGGAACAAATAAGTCCCAAGTACTGCAAGCGATGAGAAACCTCATGTGATTTTATTTTGATACATTACTCAGGTGGAGATTGCAAGCATTTAGAAATTAGTTGCTTTCTTAGGATACAGAGGTATTATGTATCCTGTATAGTGCTTGATATATGTAGGCAAGATTTTAATGATGTTGTAAGAGTGACTTAATTAACAACTACTAACTAATTGCCTGATTATTTAATCTACAAATGAATGAAATGGCTTGGGGTTGAACAGAAAATTTGGTCCTCGTATTTTCAAATGAATTAAGATGTGTCTTTCTTTCTTTCTTTCTCAGCTAGTTGTGTGTGAGTCCAACTTTTCCTGGATTAAGTGGTGAATAAGCTTGTAGCATTATTAAGCAACTGGTGTTTTGATTGCTGCCTGTAGTCTTTAATAGTCCAAATTGTTCTACTCAGTTGTTTTTTTAATAAAGATCTTACCTTTGGGGATTTTCTTCATGAATTAATCTACTCTGTGTTTATCATTGATTTCACATTCCTCCTTCTGACTAAACCGGTGCAATGGTTAATCTGTGGCCTGCATGTATATGTTATGCACTACCTTCTCACTTTTCTAAGATGGGGTAAATTTTCATTTTTAACTGCAAGGTTTGACCTGACCAGTCGGGTAAAGATGCTGTTTCATCTGGTTTTCCTTGTCAAAGATTAACTTTCAAATCACAGCTTGACCTGCCCGTTATATATTCATTCTTTCCTAGATTTATTTCATGCAGTTAAAAGTGAATTATCTATTCACAACTCATAAAACAAAACCCTGCAGGTAAATATCAAACAAAACAGCATTCTATGAGATAATTAGATTGTACACAAACACCTGGGCTTGTATTCTTGCTCACATCTGCAGAAGGAATGAAATACCATTTTTTAAAAATGTTGTAATAATGAATACATGCCAGATTCCAGAAAATCTATTAGCATGATGTCCAAATAAATAGAATATTGCTCTATAGCTCTCAATACTGTACAGGAAGGTCACAGTGAGATGTGGGTGACAGGAACTTGAAGAACTGCCAGTGATCAATATTGATAATTAATCACTGATTCATTATTGAAAAAGAACAAGTGGGAGGAAAATTCAGAAACAAATGGACTAGACTAGTGAAACAGTTAGACTGCAGATCCAGATAATCTCATCTGGTACACCCCAACATTTGGCCTGAGTGGAGCAGATAAGTAAGGAAACAGAACTCCAAAGTTCTATCAAGTTGCCATCAATTGAAAGCGCTCGGATTGTGAAGATCTAGAATTAATTTTGATTGAAACTTATTATGTCAAATTGGTAATCAAAGTTCAAGTACAGTATAAAAGTTGGGCAAAATTCTGGAAAGCTGCTGTTTCAAGTGTCAATGATGATAGAAAATTTGAAGAAAAAAAACAATTCAGTTAATAAAAATTTAATGTCAGAGAAATATATACAATATACATCCTTAAATTGCAGAATGACTGCCTGTGGCCACTCTGATTGCCGTAGTATATTCACATCATGGAAACCAGTCTCCCGAATGAGCAAAGGAAGGAAATAAACCTGTATATATTATTTAAATTAATGTCTCTGTTTCAGGCAACTTTTTCCATTCAGTTCAGCATGCACCAGGTATAGGACTTCCTGTTTTTACGTGGCCAGAGACACATCTATCATTATGTTAGATTCAAAATCCTTTGTTCTAAAAATTCCATCTGCCAATCATGACACCTTTCCTATGCTCCATCCTAATCCTGTAGGTCCTGATTCCCACCCACTCTTACACTGAATGAGACCTGGCTGCTCACTCCACTGATCATTGACATCCAGAAACCTGTGCATGGGCATGGTTGAATTTTGCCATGGAGAGCCCTTAGATAGAACAGTATTTCCCCACCACGTGCAGTTGATGTGTCTATTGAAACAATCCTGGTAGTTCTATGATCAAACAACAGGAATTCTGCAGATGCTGGAAATTCAAGCAACACACATAAAAGTTGCTGGTGAACGCAGCAGGCCAGGCAGCATCTCTAGGAAGAGGTGCAGTCGACGTTTCAGGCCAAGACCCTTCATCAGTTCTATGATCAAGTAGCTTGTCGAGCTGTACATGTACTCAGTTCATTTTCCCGGAGATGCTTTATTCCAAACAGATACTAAAAAATAAACTATCTATTCATCTTTAGGATCTGACCATTGCTGGCAAAGACCATTCATAATTACTTATGAGAAATTGTTCATGGTTGTGAAATTACTACCTGGTTTGCTACAGTCATTCTGGAGAAAGTAGCCCAGCAGTGTTCCTGAGTGGATTGCTGCAGGATTCGGATGAAGTGATGGTGTATCCATATTCCTGTAGATCTCCCTTTTGTGTTGTAGTGGTCCCAGGTTTGGATTCATTTGTCTGAGTGATTTCTTATATGTCAGCCTGCCAACCAAAGTCAACATGAGCAGTTGGTTGACCAGAAACCTCAGTTAAGTCTCAAGTCTTTCAGCAGCTGCCAAGTGCACTCAGTAGTCATTTTATTAGGTACACCTATACCCCAGCTCATTAATGCGAATATCTAATCAACCAATAATATAGCAGCAACTCGGTGCATAAAACCATGCAGACACGGTCAAGAAGTTCAATTATTGTTCAGACCAAACATTAGAATTGGGAAGAAATGTGATCTAAGTGATTGACTGTGGAATAATTGTTGGTGCCAGATGGGGTGGTTTGAGTTTCTCCGAAACTGCTGATCTCCTGCGATGTTGACGAACAACAGTCTCTAGCGTTTACAGAGAATAGGGCAAAAAGCAAAAAAAAAATCCAGTGAACTGCAGTTCTGTGGACAAAACCACCTTGTTAATGAGAGAGGTTAGAGGAAAATGTCCAGACTGGTTCAAGTTGACAGGAAGGGGACAGTAACTCAAATAACCAGATGTTACAATAGTGGAATTGAATACGCAACATGTTGAACATTGAAATCGAAAGGCTACAGCAGCAGAAGACCATACTGGGTTCCACTTCTAAACATCATTGAGTGTGTTTTGCTGCAGACCCGGGGTTCCCAACCTTTTTTATGCCATGGAACCCTACTGTTAACCGAGGGATCCATGGATCCCTGGTTGGCAACCCCTGCTGTAGATCTTGAACCAATTTAACCCAACGCTGGGATGCACCAAGTATGTGCTGATTCATGGTGGCACCAAGAAATCAGCCAGGAAATAACCTTTGAGAAGATAATGGTCTCTTCACATTATTGTGAAATGTTTCGTGTTTGGATATATGCAGATAGATTCTGATGACAGTCTTGTCTTTTTTTTAAATAGAAGTATTCGTTATGGAGCTTGACAATTGGGTCCCCTTCAGGTTGTTGTAGTTCTTACTTATGATGTATGGTATTTTATTTCAATGTAAATGCCTTAGAAACTCACAATTTGAACCAATCTATATTGGTGTTAGTGCTCCAGTCGACCTACCTGCAGTCTTTCTCAGTTACGACTACCAGCATAAAACTCCATCCCTTTCTCCCTGATGTATTTTGTCAAGTTCTTCTTAAAAATGTCAATTCTATTTGCCTGAATCACTACCAGTGGTAGCAGGCTTCACATTCTCATCACGTTGTGGGTAAAGATGATTATCCTAAGTTCCTGTTTGGACTTCTTGGTGACTGTTGTACATTGATCGCCTCTTGTTGTGCTCGTCTCTAAAAGTGGAAATATTCTGCATCCAGTCAAGAAAGCTCCTGGCCACTTTGAAGAACCCTTTAGGCTTCCTCAAGATAAAGAGAAGCAAAATGAGGGCAGAGTGTTTCCATCCATTCCTGTTATGTATACCCTTGTGTTTCTGGATCCTCTCTGCAAGTTTTTCAGTACCTATACTTCTCCCTTTTATATAATGGAAGGATATAGAGGAATAATTATGCACATAAAACCATAAAGTGCTGGAAATACTCAACTGATCAAGCCACATTTGTGGGAAAAGAAACAGTTAACGTTTCAGTGCAAAGACCCATTTTCAGTATCACACCCGATGTTTTGTGATAACAGTGCTTCAAAATAGGTTTGCCATAATTTTCCTGTTTTTCATGTACATCTCTTTAGAAATAAACTCTTATGCTTGATTTGATTTTTTTTAATGACCTTGACTTCCTAACTGGAAGACCACAATCTCTGCGGATTGGTGATAACATACTCTCCTTGCTGACGATCAGCACTGGTGCACCCTCAGCAGTGTGTGCTTAGCCCACTGCTCTACTCCCTATATACACATGACTGTGTGGCTAAGCATAGCTCAAATACCATCTATAAATTTGCTGATGATAACACCATTGTTGGTAGAATCTCAGGTGGTGACGAGAGGGCATACAGGAGTGAGAAATGCCAACTAGGGGAGTGGTGCCGCAGCAACAACCTGGCACTCAATGTCAGTAAGACAAAAGAGCTGATAATGGACTTCAGGAAGGGTAAGACGAAGGAACACATACCAATCCTCATAGAGGAATTAGAAGTGGAGAGAGTGAGCAGTTTCAAGTTCCTGGGTGTCAAGATCTCTGAGGATCTAACCTGGTCCCAACATATTGATGCAGTTATAAAGAAGGCAAGACAGTGACCATACTTCATTGAATGCTTGGACACTGCCTCACTTTTTTAATATACAGTATTTCTGTTATTTGCACAATTTTAAAACTATTCAATATATGTATACTGTAATTGATTTACTTATTTATTATTTTTTTTCTTCTTCTTCTATATTATGTATTGCATTGAACTGCTGCTGTTAAGTTAACATATTTCACGTCACATGCCAGTGATAATAAGCCTGATTCTGATTCTGAACCTATGATCTAACTATTAATGATTGGTGTGTTTGAATTCCCTTATTCATTTTGACCTCTGTGTTCTTCCTACCAAAATGCACTACCTCTATTTATCTGTTAGTATATACTGCCCCACTATAATTTGTTGCAGTCATTTTCAGTACTAGTATTAGCTGGCAGTGAAGTATCACATCATCTGAAAGTTGTGAAATGTCACTTCAATTCCTAAAATTCTCAATGCTTCCTCAAGAGGGGATCTTTGAGTGAAAAGTTTAAAGTCTGTTTTTTTTTTCAGTGGGAGTTAGCTTCAGAGGCAATGGAATGGGGAAGCAAATACTGTACTCATTAAGGTGTAGATTGTAAGTGATGATGATTGGACAGACACCTCTTCCATTTCTGTTGTTGAATGTCTGCATAAAAATTTGCTAAGATATCTGAAATATTTACAACTAAGACAGAAGTTTATTTTACTCAAAAACAAGAGATCCTACAGAAGCTGGAAATCTTAACCATCGCACACAAAATGCTAGAGGAGCTCAGCAGGTCTGGCAGCATCTATGGAGAGGAATGAACTGTCAAAACTGGAAGGGAAGGGGACAGAACTGTCACAATGGAGTAGCAGTTATCACAATGCTTTGCAGCTTGGGGCATCAGAGTTCGGTTTAGCTGCTGTCTGTACGTACTCACCATGGAATGCATGAATTTCCCCCGATGCTCCGATTTCCTCCCATAGTCCAAAGGCCTACCGAGTAGGTTAATTGGTCATCGTAAATTGTCCCATGGTTAGGTTATGGTTAATTGTGGTTGTCGGGGGTTGTTGAGGTGGCATTGCTTGAAGGGCTGGAAGGCCTACTCCGTGCTGTGTCACTAAATAAAAAAAGGTGAGTGGAGTGGAAGCTAGCAGGTGTTGGGCGAGGCCAGGTGAGGGGGATAGGGAAGGGAAGATGAAGTAAGAAGGTGGGAGGTGATAAGTGGAATCTAAGAGGAGAGGACAGTAGACCATGGGAGAAAGGCACTGCTCTATCTGGTGTAAAAGACAGGATCTCCCAGTGCCTACCCATTTCAATTCGACTTCCCATTCTGACATGCCTATCCATGGCCGCCTCTACTACCATAATGAGGCCAAACTCAGGTTGGAGCAGCAACATCCCATATTCTGTCTGGATAGCCTCCAGCTTGATATCATGACATCCATTTCTCTAACATCCAGTAATTTCTCCCTCTTATCCATCACCTCCCTCTGGTTCCCCTCCTCTCTCCCTTTCATTCATTGTCCACAGCCCTTTACCTCTTCCACCTATCTCCTCCCAGCTTTTACTTCAGTCCCCCTTTCCCATCCTCCCACCTCCCCCCTCACCTGGTATCACCTATCACCCGCCTGCTTGTACTCCTTTACTGCCCTCCGTCTTCTTACCTTTCTTTTCCAGTCCTGATGAGGCACCTTGGCTCGAAACGTCAACTGTTTCTTCCCCTCTGTAGATGCTACCTGACTTGCTGAGTTCTTCCAGCATTTTGTATGTGTTGTACATTTACTCAAGTGTTTGCTTGATCCCAGAAGTCATAGACTCATACAGAATACAGTCAGGCTCTTCAGCCTAATAAGTCCTTGCCAATTAACTGTATTAAACGGCCCACTACACATCTGTTTCCTGCTTCCCAAGCCAAGAACCCTTATGATCAAGGAAGCTGTGAGATGGAGCAAAACAGCAGACTAATATTCCTCAGGCTAATGTCACAGAAGTTCAGAAGACTTTATTCCTTCCGTCTGACATTAGACTGATGCAAGTGGGGAGAAGGAAAACACTCAAAAAAAACTTCCCACAACACGCTGGAGGAACTCAGCAGGTTGGGCAGCATCCGTGGAAAAGATCGGTTGATGTTTCGGGCTGGAACCCTTGACCCCAGCATCTGCAGATTATTTTGTGTTTAAAAAAACTTCTGTACCCTATTGTTGTTGTTTCCATACAGTGTTACCTGGCAACCATCAACGTGGCACTCAGTCTTTCATCGAAAAGATTAGAAGGCAAAATGCACAAGAGTTGTTGGCAAAGCACGAAGCAGAGCTCTGAAAAGAGAAAATAACAGAAAATGTGGGAAAAGCTCAGCAGAACAAGCAGTATGTGTGGAGAAAAGCAGAGCTATCAAAGTACTTTGATGAAAGAATTGGTTTTCCCTGCATAGACGTTGCCTGACCTGGTGTGTATTTCTAGCAATTTATGCTTTTATTTCTGTTTTCAGTAGGTTTCAATGGGTACATTTGATTTCAGAGAAATGTATACAATATACATCCTGAAATTCTTTTTCTTCACGAACATCCACAAAAACAGAAGAGTGTCCCAAAGAATGAATGACTGTTAAATGTTAGAATCCCAAAGCCCCCCAACTCCCCCTCCCCCTCCCACACATAAGCAGCAGCAAAGCAATGACCCCTCCCTCCCTCACCAGTAAAAAAAAGCATCAGCACCCTGCACCGAGCACTCAAGCGTGCAGCAAAGCATCTGCAACTTTTTTTGACTCCCATCTATTATGAAAAGGAATGCCTAGACATTTCATTGATTCATTGCTCAGTGGAAACACAACTGGAGCTGTTCAGTGTTGCTTCTCTAGCCAATGCAGAGTAGGAGCACTATTCAAAAATGGAATTTTAAAATGGAGTCCAACTTAACTTCAAGATTCCCGAATTAGAGAGTCTAAACTGTAAACCTAAATTGAAATTGTAGTGTTGATTTCCATTAAATGCAGCAATGATCTGCAAAATAATCTGTGACTGAATATTTCCCCTTTGGAGATATTGAAACAGATTTTATGGTCAGTAATAATGTTATGTCACTGATGAACTTGAAGCTGTCACACAAAGTTTAATGAGCTATTTTTGTACACAATCATCCATAAGATAAGAGCTATGCAGGCTGAGCCAGCATTTAATTGCCCACAAGTAATTGATCTTGAGGAGGTGATGGTGAGCTGCCTTCTTGAGAAGGCAACAATTCTGAGACTTCCTTTGATTTAGCGATGATTGACAGAAGATTTTCAGTGCTAGAACGATTGAGTTCCTCTGCGCTGGATCTGATAGGTAATAAAGAAAAAAAAAGATCAAAGACCGGTGTTTTAAGTGGAGCGAGATGCAAAGTGTACTCGGTCTCAAAACACGTGCCAATGCAAGCACCTTGTGTACGTTACAGTTTGACTACAAAGTTTAGAGTGACCTTGGTTCCAGAGTGCTGTGCTATAGGTTGAATAATTTTCCATTAGTTATGTAAATCAAATTAAAATCAAAATAAAAAAGATGACAATATTTAAAAAAACTACTGATGGTAGAAATTTGAAATAAAAACAGAAAGTGTTTGACTTGAAATATAGACTCTGGTTCCTCTCAAGTGGAAACTCCTGATGAGAGATTGAGAAAAGTATCAGACAATGATACTGCCAGGCTTGACACTAGTTGTCCTTGTTGTGAGTTACTCAGTTCGAAGCACGGTATGCCTACTACTCTGAACAAACCAAGATGGAGGTTGACTTTTTCTTCACCTTAATAGTTTGCAGAGGCAATTGCATAATTAGGTAGATAAATAAGTTATGAACACGGTAGAAACAATTGAAAAGAAAATTAGGATTATATATTCAAACCAGAGCAAGTAAATATCAGTATGTGCTGAAGGTTTCTAAAACACTTGTAAATCATATTGTGATCATCAGCTTTCAAGAAGGATACACATGCACCGATAGAGAAGATTGGTCCAAAATGTAAAAGGATTGAAGCATGGGAGATCAGAGAAATTTAATTACTTCAGTCTGGGACAGACCTTTTACGAGTGAACTCACGAAGGGATATAAAAAGTTGTGTAGAATAGAAGGAATAAATTTAAATAATTTAGAAATAAATTTCAAGTAAATGTTACTTTTTTTTTCTCTTTCGAAGTGCTATAAACAGAATAATTTATTCAGGTAAGGTATTAAAGCTAAGGCAACAGAATTGTCCAGATGCGCTTGACATTAAGGCAGGTAACTTGACAGCTGGACTGTTCCATAAACTGTAAACCCTTACAAAACCTTGATATTTTTTATTCTCACCAAATCCCATTTACCTGTTGATGAAGGCCACTAACCTAAATTGACACCAGTTCCACAAAGTCTCCCTTTCAATTTCATATTCTCAGATTTAAATCCCTTTGTGTTTTCATTATTCCCTTTATCTTTCTGTCTGGTCAGCAAAAAGAAAAGGCCATTGGCTGCAGTCTACCATCACTGCAGGATTTGTATACACGCAGGAGAAAAGAGGTGGTCAGAAAAAAAATGTTGCGGACGCTATCCGCCCAGCAAACTTCCTTTTCCAAAAACTTTCTTCTGGAAAGTGTTATAGGGCTATTAAAACAAAAACTTCATGCCCACAAGCAATTAAAGTGATCAGCCATTCTACCTAGAGCTCCCCTCCATCTCCTCTATTACCCCTGTCACTACTTTGTACTTTGTAGAAATTTTAAACCACTTTTTATAATGCTATTTACATTGTAAATACATCCTAGTGATTGTTTGTTATGCACATTTTATTTCATATCTGTCCATTAACCTTAATCTTTATTAGCTTTTTTATATAATATATTTTTTAAAAATAATTCTTTATAATTGTTAAATGGTGTTATTTTTGGTGCATGTTGCACCCTGATCAATACACCACAGTAAATTCATGTATTTGTATATAGCAAACAAAATTGATCCTTGATCCTTGTAAGTTCAACCATCCTAAATGACGCTGAGGCCTAAAAATTCATCTGTGCTTTTTTTTAATGTAAGTTTTGAAATGGTATTATATGACTGCTTGGTACTGTGTTTGGGCCACTTATCTAAGAAAGGGTGAAGATGAGGGTTTAGCGGAGGCTTCCAAAACTGATGTTGAGAATGAAAGGGTAACTGTATGAAAAGCATTTGATGGTCCTAGGTCTGTATTTGCTGGAACTTAGAAAGAGGATCTCATTGAAACTTATCAAATATTGAAAGGCCTAGATAGAGTGGATGTGGAGAGGATGCTTCTGATAGTGGGGTAGTCTAGGACCAGAGGGCACAGCCTTTAGAACAGAGATGAGGAGGAATTTCTTTTGCCGGATGGTGATGAATCTGTGGAATTTGCCACAGTTGGCTGTGAAGGCCAAGTCATAGGGTATATTTAAAGCAGAGGTTGAAAGGTACTTGATTTTTAAAGGGCGCCAAAGATTGCGAGGAGGAGAATGGGGTTGAGAGGGATTGGTGGAGAAGACTTGGTGGGACAAATGGCCTAATTCCACTCCTTGGTCTTGTGGTCTAAAACTTCCTAATAGATTGTGGAATTTGTTAATACTGAATGAAGAAACATCATTGTTAAGCTCTTTGTGTAATGCCACTAAGGAATGTTAAGTTGAATATCTTGCTGCTTTCAGCACTTCGCTACAAGGCTGGGAGCTTGACAGCCTGTCCTTGGAAGACAAAGTGTACAACAACAGCATTTTTTCAACTACAGGTGAAGCCTGTTGATGATATCGTGATTCCTGATGTTTGTCAAGAGAAGCTGCATTAGGGATGTCATCACTTTGAAAAGGAAATGAGTCTAGTACACATTGCCCATAAAGTATCTCTGGGATGAATATGATGGTTTAGTGTAAGTGAAAATGACTTTCCATTGAAAATGTGCCTTCTAATTGGGAACTGTTCACCATCCTGATGAGATCCTCCAGACCAACTTCCAGGATCAACTGGGAAGGAAAACTACCAGCTACTCTGGTGCAGCCTGTAACATCAATGAATACCCAGGACCAGTCTTCCTGCTCCAGTGAACCAACGGACAAGTTCATGACGTTTCTGCTCTTGTGGAGCAGCAAGCGTCAGTGGCATAACAAACTACGAGATGTGCTCTAAACGTCAACTAGAGGTTGGAATATTCCTGAGTCGAGAGGAAATGACTGTTTCCCAGGTCCCTGTGGAAAGCTTGTGCTGCAATCTCACATCATTCATGAGAGGAATGCTAGGTCGAGGTAAATGGACATTGGAAGACAAGTTTAGTTGCTTATATTGACTGGAATCATATTACTCAGTTAATATGACTTTATTTGCAATGGGTGAAATATTACCTCAGTGCATTTGAGTAAATTCTCAGGTTCTGCATACCTATCTTTATTAATAATCCATGGCTGGCAGTTGTTTTGGATACTTGGAATTTTAGGTTTTGACATTACTGAGTAAATTTTCTGCAAGTTTCTCCCATTCAGCAATTTCCTACTACATTTAATTATTTGCTGAAAAACATAAGAAAAGTAATACATCCATGAGTAATATTCTGAATTCCAACGTCGTTTAGAAAGAAAAAGAGAGATAAAAGAATGGAACTATCTTATTTCACCATTATTATCAGACTTCTTTGATGATTAATTTTTATTCTTAATCTTGTTTGAGAGAGTGGAGCTGTGCTATTTCATTATTGCACTTCTTAGTACTGATCCTTTAGTGGGAATATAATTATATTTCTTTGTTACCTCAAAGTTATAGTTATTGAGGTCAATGACCTCAATAGATCATTGTTCAATTTGTAGGATAAGTTGTGGGTGCATTAAAAGGTAGAGCTGATGTAATTTCAAGTAGGTAAAGGGCACCTGGGACCATAGCTACTTGTCAATATTTCATATTTCAATTTAATGTTATTATTTATACTTTGTTTTAGTTTCATGTAATATAGAAGAAAGCCAGATAGCACATTAAGAGCCCAGCTATGCTGGTTCTTGGTGCAATTCCATCAACACAATTCTCCCACTTATTCCCTTGTAACCTATTTTCTCTCAAAAGCCAATGAATTCCATCCTGTTTTCCTACCACCCATTTATCCTCCGACATTTAACCTGCCAGGATGTGAAAGGAAACCAGAACCCTTGAGATCAAGATCTAACCGCAGTCAATCGAGATATGTGGCTGTGGCACAGCCAGCTGTGCACTTGATTATAGGGCTCAAGAAATTACTTTACACCAATCACTTCCATGAGCACCTTTGTCAATCCTTTGCTATTCACACGTTTTATTGTCAAGAAGCTATATCTAGCTGGTTGATACAAGTCAAAAGCATTTCACCACTTGTAAAGTGCTTTGGGATGTCCTAAATCTCAAAAGGTGTTTTAATAAATGCAAGGTGTTTTCTCAGCAGCAATGATTTTTTAGACTTCTTTTCTGCTGTAACTCTTGTGTCCTAAAATGCTCTCTGGTTCATTTTTCTTTGCCAGGTTCAAAGGATCAAATAAGCATTTGTGCTGAAGGTCCGATTGTATCACGTTGTTAGTATTATGTTTGAAGTACAAACAATGTAGGTGGATGTTTGCCTTACAGTTGTGTTGAATGACCCTGCAGAGAGGATAAAGTGGTGAATAAACAAAGAAAGAAAATGTAGGGGGTATTTGCAGCCTAAACATGCCTGAAATTTTGATAGTTCCAAAAGGAGAGGAAAGAGAAAAGAGAGTTTAGAGAGGGAATTACAGAGCGATGAGCTTTGACAGTTTACTCTGAGGGTGTGAAAGGTTACCTGGCAAAAACTGGAGTAGTGTAGATATCATGTCAGAATGCAGAGCTGGAGGAGATTAAAGCAAAAAGGAAAGGTAAGAATTTTAATGTAGAGGCTCTGCTTAAACGAGGACTAATGTGCAGGGTGATGAATGAATGGACGTTATTGTTAAG
Source organism: Mobula birostris (assembly GCF_030028105.1). Taxonomy (NCBI): domain Eukaryota; kingdom Metazoa; phylum Chordata; class Chondrichthyes; order Myliobatiformes; family Myliobatidae; genus Mobula; species Mobula birostris. Next base: position 32,378,443 of record NC_092386.1, read on the forward strand.
TGAGGACATGGGCAGCAAACAAAATGAATGTGAAGTGAAGTGGTTAGAACAACGTACTCATTGTGACATAGGTTAATATGCAATTATGCATACCTTTCCTAATCAAAGTCAATAAAACAATTGAAAAAAGGGATGGGGAAATCATGCTACAGATACTTTTTTCCATAATAACAGCTACAGCACCTTAGTGTCACTAGCAGTTTAGTTCCTTCCATCAACGGAAAATATGATGTTACAAAAGAATCTCAACACCTCCAATGTGGCATCCAGCTCAGAAATTCTGAACTGTGAACTCCAGCTGCAGCTAAATATCTGTTTACCTTGCATTATGTGGATAACTTACTAAACTATCAAATGCCAGACCAGCAATGTGCCTTTAGATGGTGCTGAGATGGTGTCATTCCCATTATTGTTACACTAACAGCATCTAACCTTTGGAGAACCCATACGATGGCTGCAGTAAATGGTCCTGACAAAAGTATGATCAAAAATTCTGGATCTTTGTCTTCTTTTCCTTCCCTTCAACTCCCATATCTAATGCGTTGGAAAGTTAAAATTCAGCTCTATGTTTCCATCTAGACTGTTGGTTGTACATATTACAATACATGGAGAACATTGTAAAGAAAAAATATGAATATAGCAATGTAATATTGAACTCACATATATTTTATTTCTTAACATGCAGATAGAAAAGGCCCTCCTAAATTTGAATTCTTATTCTAAGGTGATGATCTTTTATGTAGGTGCACAACCACTAAGTCAATTTGAACATAATAAAGTAGTGGCATGGATACATTCATTGCCCTCTTTAAAGATAAAACCAACTTTCTTGAAGAATTTTCTCCACATTTGCCTTTGCTGGATCAAAGTGGATCTTCCAGGCCAGGCATGTAAATGTATCACCAATCGATCTATCTTTCAGGGAGATGTGGCATTTATTGACAACTCCCTGTTCATTGAGGTTCCTTTTAAAATTTCCGGCATTAGATTGGGGTAACAAACAAAAAAGGTCACCATAATGCTTCCCTCTTCACAACAGCAAACTTGCACTCATGTTCAATTCATGTTAGTATTTGTACATCTGCAATTAAAATCACTTGCCTGTGCCAGACCTTAGATGTGATTGAACCACTATTCAGTGCTGTCTGCTGAAGACCATCCTTTTCCATGTTATAATAACAGCCAAGCTTGAATATCACGTCCCTTCCTCCATTTCCTTGATGTTGGTTTTTGGCAGCATCCAGTGGCAAAGATGTTGGAAGGGATGGTGTGTCATATTTTTGTACATGTAAGTGGTTTAGGTGGTAGGAAGACATCAGATAAAAGAATTTTCATAGCATATAGGAAGCTTTATTATTTAAGAAAACTATCAAGTCTTTTAAGAGTAAACAACAGGAATTCTGCAGATGCTGGAAATTCAAGCAACACACATCAAAGTTGCTGGTGAACGCAGCAGGCCAGGTAGCATCTGTAGGAAGAGGTGCAGTCGAGGTTTCAGGCCGAGACCCTTCGTCAGGACTAACTGAAGGAAGAGTGAGTAAGGGATTTGAAAGTTGGAGGGGGAAGGGGAGATCCAAAATGATAGGAGAAGACAGGAGGGGGAGGGATAGAGCCAAGAGCTGGACAGGTGATAGGCAAAGGGGGGATATGAGAGGATCATGGGACAGGAGGTCCGGGAAGAAAGACAAGGGGGGGGGGACCCAGAGGATGGGCAAGAGGTATATTCAGAGGGACAGAGGGATAAAAAGGAGAGTGAGAGAAAGAATGTGTGCATAAAAATAAGTAACAGATGGGGTACGAGGGGGAAGTGGGGCCTTAGCGGAAGTTAGAGAAGTCGATGTTCATGCCATCAGGTTGGAGGCTACCCAGACGGAATATAAGGTGTTGTTCCTCCAACCTGAGTGTGGCTTCATCTTTAGAGTAGAGGAGGCCGTGGATAGACATGTCAGAATGGGAATGGGATGTGGAATTAAAATGTGTGGCCACTGGGAGATCCTGCTTTCTCTGGCGGACAGAGCGTAGATGTTCAGCAAAGTGGTCTCCCAGACTGCGTCAGGTCTCGCCAATATATAAAAGGCCACATCGGGAGCACCGGACGCAGTATATCACCCCAGTCGACTCACAGGTGAAGTGTTGCCTCACCTGGAAGGACTGTTTGGGGCCCTGAATGGTGGTAAGGGAGGAAGTGTAAGGGCATGTGTAGCACTTGTTCCGCTTACACGGATAAGTGCCAGGAGGAAGATCAGTGGGGAGGGATGGGGGGGAAGAATGGACAAGGGAGTTGCGTAGGGAGCGATCCCTGCGGAATGCAGAGAGAGGGGGGGAGGGAAAGATGTGCTTAGTGGTGGGATCCCGTTGGAGGTGGCGGAAGTTACGGAGAATAATATGTTGGACCCGGAGGCTGGTGGAAGCCTAAGATCTTGGGGCTCCGGAGATGGGTGGATTGAGGGTTGGTGTCACGGTAGGAGACTCGTGTGTCATTGGGGAGGCCAGAAAATCTTTTGCTGTGGGCCCGAAGACCCGAGATCTTTGCGATCTTCAGGCACAGAGCTCGTAAAAAGTGATGAAATGGACTTTTTAACATGGTAACCCAACGGGTTGTTGTTAAGTCTCCCGCTCGCTGTGAAAATGGGAGGACACCTCTCTCTCCCTTATTAGGGAGAGAGAGAACCTGTGGGTTGCCAAATGCCAGATGAATTGCGATAGTCTTTGGGGTAACTGCAAGGTCTGTGTCTTTGCTATTGCTTAGCTCACACTTGTGCTCGGTAGCGGGTGCACTTTTTGTTTTGCTGGTGGGGGTAGGGGCGATTGTTGCTTGCCGCCACTTCCACATGGGAGGGGGAGCTGGCAGGGAAACTTTGGGGTTCTCGCGTTTAACTGTCGTTCATTCTTGGGGCTCTTCTCTGTTTTCATGGATGTTTTGCGAAGGAAAAGCATTTCAAGATGTATATTGTATACATTTCTCGGACATTAAATTGAACCTTTGAAATATAATCCACAGTCCAAGTCCACATCCAAAGCACAGAAAACTTAGGCAACCTTCTCCCTTTCCATTGCAGAGAGATCTCACCAGCGATAAAAAGGCAATCTAGGTGAAATATTGGCTTTTCCTGTCAACCTTTTCACTGATTCCGGGCATTGAAGCACTCTTAACTCATTTACCTAATCCGTTTGAGTGATCTAGATTTTTCAGTTGTAGTAACTGTAAACAATCCCTAATAACCATCAAAGCACATGGAACCAACTGTGACTTTTGCTTTCTGATATAGAAGGTTAACTGTGGACCTTGTTGTTTACAAATCCACAGTTTTGCAGCATTTTTCAGCACAATCTTGAGAACTTCAGGGAGTTACAAAATAAATCTTGTTGAAAAACAGCTTGAAAATATGTCACACAGTTGCATGGAGTATGACTGAGTTTCTGATCGCATACTAAATAATAAATTGTGCAAGCTGTACTTGGCCTGATGCTTGTACTTTGGGTTGGTGAGGAAATTTATCTCTCCTGATAAATGCTAATGTTAATGCATGTATTTCTTCAGATAATTAGTCCAAAATATGTTATAAAATACTTTGCTTTTGATTTGTCAGCTTTTGCAATGTTCTTACATAGATTTTCCAATCTTTATTTTATGTTCTACAATGTATAAATTTAAAATTATTTAGCGACAAGAAACTGTAGATCCTGGAATCTGACGCAAAAAGTCCTAGAAAGTCAAGCAGCCTCTGCTGAGAGAAAGACGTGGTCGATGTTTCGGGGCAAGACCCTGCACAGGACTAAGGGTGTAGAGGGAAGATAGCCATCATATAGAAGTGAGCAGAGGTTAGTAGCTGCTAGGTGGAATTGGAGGTGGGAAAGGATGGTATTGATGGCAGATGTAGCTAAACAGATGAAGGAAAAGGAGAAATGCTGAGACAAGCTGGTAGGTGATAGGTGAAAACAAATAAGGGACGGATAATGGGCAGGTGGAACCAGGTAAGAGACGTGAAAGGATGAGGATAAGAAAGATAATGTAAGAGTGAATATATTGCAAAGTTGGATGGGTATGCAGGTGGAATCAGTTGGAGAGAGTAATGGCTTGGTAAAGAAGAGGAGTGGAATGGAAAAGGTGAACAGAGACAAGGAGGTGGACTGGTGGGGTGGAATTGTTGGTGGAAAGAGATGAGTGGACCTTGGAGTCATGTGGAATGCAAATGAGTTAGGGATGAGGTAGGAGACAGGAAGATGTTACTTGGGGTGAGATCCTATTGGAACTGGCAGAAATTATGAAGGGTATAGTATGCCGGATGAGAGGCTAGTGGATTGAAAGTACCAGGGGAGCCATGTCTCTATTGTGTCCAGAGAGAGGAGGTATGAGCAAAATGTACAGGAAATGGAGGAAATGTATCTGAGCGCTCCACCAACTATGTAAGAAGGGAAGCCACATTTCATGAAGCAGAGGTCTAGTAGAAGGAAGTGTCATCCTGAGAACAAACACGGCAGAGACAGGGGAAGTGAGAGAAAGGGATAGCATCATTGGAGAAGCTACAGGTGGGAGAAGATCGAGTTGATGTAGCTCTGGGAATCCATGGGTTTATAGTAGCTGTAGGTAGTTAGAGCTTCTGCTGGGAAAGAGTGATACAGAATAGGAAACTAATTGTCATGGAGCGTCCAGGTAAAGTTGAGGTCAGGGTGGAAGTTGGTAGCAAAGGTGGTAAAATTGATGAACACTGCATGAGGTGCAGAAAGTAGCACCGATGCAGTCAGTGATGTAATGGAGAAAAATATAGTGTAATGTTTGAAAGAAGGACTATTCCAAGTAGCCAACAAAAGGGCAGGTGTATCTGGGTCCCATGTGAGTGCACATAAGTATGTACAATTCTGATTTGTGATGTGTGTTATTAGAGGAGAATTGGGTGGGTTTTGTTCCAGAAAAGAAGCTGATGGTCCTAAGACATTCCCGATAGGGGACAGAAGCTGGAAAATTTTCAGTTAACCCATGGTTCATGTCCATTTTCCACTCCTGCCAGTCCACTCTAGTTTCTCACGTTTGAGATTTACTACTCCTCTGAAAAGTCTCTTTGAGGGATGCCTCCCCTGAAGAGGTTTAAATCATCTCTTTGAGGGAGTTCAGTGAAACCCTTTCTCGCCGCTCCTCCTGTGCAATCTCTGCTGCCCTCTGACTCTTCGACCATGTGCTTTCCCCTCGTCCCACCTTTTTATTCTGGCATCTTCCCTTTTCCTTCTCAATCCTGAAAAAGGGACTTGGCTTGAAATATTGACTGTTTACTCTTTTCCATAGATGTTGCCTGACCTGCTGAGTTCTTCCAGCATTCTGTGTATGTCACTGTAATTTCTCCTTTCGTTTACCTTTTCCATTTCATCTCCTCTCGTCACCAGGACCTATTATTCTTCCACATCTAATTCCATCTGCCCATTATCCCTCACTCAGTTAATTCCACTGTTACCTACCAGTGTCTGTCTCAACTCTCCCTCACACTTCTTAGTACTGGTTATCTTCCCTGTACATAAACACACACAACACTCTTGACCTGAACCTTCACTGTCCGTTTGCCTCAACAGATGCTGTTTGACCTATTGACTTCATCCAGCAGTTCATTAATTAAAACTGATTATTTACACTTTTTTTTGCAGTCTGTGGGAATTCTTTAATGAATTGTCTACCTGCTGGATGACATCGTGGTAACTGGATACCAGAGATCTTCCAGATCTACTACCTCTCAACACTGAAATTGTGAAGGGTGAAATTACTGCCACAGAGTACAAGATTAATTTCTTTGACAGCATTTTAACATCACTACTGATCACATACTTAAGGCTATGGCTTACAGCCAGAGTTAGAATTGCCCTTTTAAGCCTTTCTAATACAGTCCTTCAAAGAAAGCTTTTTATATATTTTAGGAATTCCTTTTGTTTTTTTTTCAACCACTTAATCCATATCCCAATCAATATGTGACTGCTTAGAACTGCTAATCCTACTTATCTGATAGAGTGTATATTTAAAAATAGATGAAGTGTATTGCAAGGACATTGAACCTTAAGGTGTTAAGTAATGTTCAAACATGAATATGCCATTAATCCTGCTGAGCTATTTTTGTTAGTACTATCTTTTAAAATTCCAATTTACTGTCTTTTCCCTTTATCCCTTAATAGCCCTGCTTTCCATTTGCCTTGAAACCACTCTACATCTGCTCTCTCCTGAGACAGAGTGTTTCACATTCTGACAACCTTCTGCAGAGTTTTTTCTAGGTTTACATTTAAGTGGCTCAGCTAAAATCCTAATACATGCCAGTCCAGAACAAGGGGGGCGGAATGGGGAGGTGCTAATGAGAGGAAAAATTCAATCATTATATACCCTGCCAGTTTCTGTCAATACTGCAAATGATCAGTTCATCCTTAAAACTGCTGCTGTTTCAAGCATCAGTCTTGTATTTTTTGATGTTTATCTGATGGCTTATCAATTTATTTAGCTGACATTTCAACACGTCTGGAGTTGATACCATACACTGATACTTGTTGGTTGCTTCAGCTAATTTATAAGTCGTGGTAGGTAGTTTTTGGGTCTAGAATAGGGATTCCCAACCTTTATTATGCCATGGACCAATACCATTAAGCAAGGAGTGTGTGGCCCGAGGTTGGGAACCCCAGGTCTAGAGGATGGCCTTCAGGGTTCCCAGTTCTGCTGAAGAATCATCTTGGAAAGGTTGTAGAAGGCAATGACTAGCTTTCTTTCAGCCAAGGTTCTGAGGAAAACCTTGAACATAATGGGCCCTTATTCTTTTTATACTAAGGTCCACTAAGTACAGTAATAAAAAGTTATTGAATATTGTTGTGACTATGGTCAAAGTTACCAGAGAGAGACTGGAGCTGTTAATATAGAAATCTTTATTCATCACAATAAGCAAGCATTCTTATGGAGACACTCTCAGAAGAGGATTCCAAATTCAAAAATACATCACATTTTTATACCCTAAAAATCAAAATTAACAGTAGGTGATTCAATACAATCTCAATAGCTACAATAACATTCAATACTTTGAGTCGACAATGCTCCCTTTGAATTACATATATATACAGTGGCAGACACCTCTGAATGTTCAAAAACCCCTGTTGATACAGATATTCTCAAAACCTCTGAAGACAGAGAGCCAGACACCCAAAACTAATGTTGTCAGGGCTGTCTCTGAGTTCACAAATATCCTGAGCACATGAAAATTATTGATTGCCTATACCCATGACCATGTTTGATATGCCAAATGACAACATCCCTCTGGTCTACCAGCTTGAATGTAGTCACGATGCTGCAAGTAACTTAGCTATGTTGCCTAGTTTGATGCAAGCCAATTAACACAACTCCATTGTCTTAAAGTTTGACATACATATGTAATCTTTTTGTCTGAGTTTCAGGTTAACTTCAATTTATGACTTGTAATTTACATAAGAACTGAAGAATGGTTCTTGCTTGAATAAATTTCTGCCAATATCACATAACTCCAGAATGCTCCCTAACAGAAAAAGAGAGCATTATTCAATTTTGTTTCTGTTATTTTGATTATATTTTAAGATGTTGTCAGCAGACAAGGCCAGTAGAATAATTCACAATATGAACAAATGTAGATTTTGTTTTACCAAGTAAGGATATATTTTGAAGTACATGAAAGACTTGTATTGTATGCATTTTTGCCTACTTATTTTACTGGCAGTTTACATTGGACGTGCATCCAATATATTTTTCAACTCTGACAGCTTTTAATTTGAAAAGTTAAAGATTTTTGTTTGCGTAGTTAAAGAAAATGCTTGTCACAGATGGTGATACTTATACTGTGGATTTATCACTTGTTATCATCCTCTTGACAAATGCCCTTAGCTTGTAATATAAAATATGCAAATATAATTTTTATGGGTTTAAATACTTGAATTAAGTTGCAGATACTTTTTGTTGTTATGTGTCAGTGCAATTCACATCTCTCTTTTGAAAGAAGTCTTATGTTGTTAAGTCCTGGCTTAACTCTAACATACAGAATAGTGCTGGGAACAATCTATTTTCAAAGATATTAGTATGTAGCCTTACTAATTTGATCCACTGTTGATACCTGGCAAAATAGGGTTTCCAGTTGTATTTTATTCCCACGTTAAGTCTACAATTACAAGTTATAATGTTGAAGGGTTTGATTGATTAACTAAAGTTGGACAATGTTGATATACACAATATGGTATACATTGGTTAAATTTGATTTTGTATTTTATGACTGATGCTATCCATTCAATGTTTCGCACAAGAACTGTTCAGACGACATGAACTCTTTGTGTGAATAGCTGCTGAAGATGAGGAAATTAATAACATATGCAGTCTAGCTAAAGTTTTGAACAGAGAGGCATCTTATGTCACTTATTCTGTGGAATCAGCAAATGGGAGAAGGGGAGAGGCCTCATTTCATGAAGTAATCTGAACTACTGATGACCTTTCTATATCTTACGTCTCCCAATAACTACTAATACCCTTTCTGTCTAGGGCACAGTTATACAAAATGCTACCTTTTAGTGAGCAGAGGAGACAATTCCATACATTACCACATTTGTAATGACTTCATAGCTTCTTCCATGTATTGTCGTACATTTGACATCTTTAAAGATTATAACAGCAATAAACCACACTTAGTCTATCATAGAATGCTTTCTGCAGATAAGTGTTCAATACATGGTTCATGGGAAGTTTAATTTGTTTTTCCCTTAGCTGAAAGTCCACTTTGTTTTTACACAAATGCAGCCAAGTAGTTGCTCTCTAAATGCAAGTATAGGCAGCAAGTATTGACCATTTCCTTAAATAGTGTCCATCAGCTGAAACTGATCTTGAATCTGCATGACATTTTTTCACATGTATTTATCTATCAGAATGGAAGTCCAAATTATTTCCTACCTCCTCACTAATTGTGGGGGTGGGGAAGACTTGGTCCAATGCAACTGGATTGCTGTTAACTCACTTAGATCAACTAACAGAGCAAAACTGGAACTTGGAGTTGAAATTTTTCTCTAATGGCCAGTCCCACAACAAGAAGTGTAGTAACCAAGTAAGTCTCCTTTGAAATTTGAGATAACATTTTAAAAAGGATGTTTGTCTCCAACAATAACTTTAAACAAAATATGCCACTGTTTAAAATTCCGATACTCAATTATGTTTTCAAGGAAATCTGCCATCTGCTTCTTTGCCAAGAAAGATTGCTTTTTGACTGAAGGAGCTACTTCTACTCAAGGGCCTCATTGTAATCTGTAAACATGAAATTGCCTTTCAGAAAAAGCCTATATAAGATTAATTATAGTGGTTCTGAACAAACCCATGATCCCATGAGACTGCAGTCTTTTGAATGCAGGTAACTCCATTTTAAGTAGTAGTGTGAGCTTTCTGCCCTTCTGTTATGAGAAAGTTGGGTAAAAGCTCCACAGATCTAGAAGCAACAATATATAACCACAACATCAGTGCAATTGGAGATGATTTCTAGAGCTTACTGTTGTTTGGTTGGGCTGGACTGAGTAGGCAGTAAACTTCATATGAACTTAACTACATCTCTGCCAAGTACTGAAGAATCCTATAGTACATACTTTTAAATTTTTGTAGGCCAGGAAGAGAGGAGAGGAGAGGAAAACCTGAGAACTCTTCAGGGATTCTCAAAACCAAACCGGGCTGGTAATGATATTGCAGTGGATGTAACCTGCTCATATGCCAAAGTCAGTCAAGTATCTCTCCTCAGAAATGCTCCCAGAATTGCTGATATAATCACCTCAATTTTACACTCTACTCTTAAATCCCAAAGTCTGATCTAAATATACTGAACACGCTGTAAATATCATGTGCCAAGGGTATGTTTCTTTGGGATAATTTAAATAGAGATTGTGTCAGGTTCAGGTCTCATTGCAAATTCTGAATAAAAACAAGAAATAAAAACGAATTGATCATGTAGATAATGTTTTAATGCGGGAAGTTATTAATGCAGAACCTCTGCTATGTTTACTCCACACTATGAATAGTGTGCGTCCAGAGTAAATTTATCTGAAATTCTCTCCAAACTTTTAATATGATTGATAAAGTGATCACATGTACACAGAGGTACATGAATTCATATACAGACATCCCACCTCTCCCAGAAGTTTGGGGAGTCTCCCGCATATTCATAGTGGCTCCCTGATGCCCGTGTAACGCCCAGCTATATTGGCTCGTATATATCTAGGGGAAGTCCCGTCTGGCGCCCGCCTGGACGCTCCCGGTTGTGTTGGTTGCTGTACCCCTGCCACCCAAATCAATCCCAAACATCAATCATCAGCCAGCACACACAGTACGTTTTACCAAGTACACTTTATTGATATTACTATGTCTATGAAATTAATATAAGTTCAATGCAGAAAAAGGGAATGGAAAAAGCGCCAGACTTATCGAAGTTCAAGTTCTTTGTGCCCACGTTGGAACTCAGGAATTTCTTCGGGACCCCTCTGACCCCGTCGACTCGTGGCTCGGATCACCCAGAGTGATCAACCTGAGCTTTCCCGCACGTCCGTCGTCCTCACGGTCTCTCCTCTGACTCCCCGCCAAAAAACCCCTGGTTCCCAGCCATATGAGACAGCATATCACCCCAAGAAAGAGTAACATGAACACCCATTGTCTAGTAGTACCTCTGCTATCTGTATTAACCCAAGCAAGTTTCTAGCTGGAGACTTTCTCAGCATTTAACATAACATAGAAGCAATTTTAATCCACATACCCAGCAGTTTAAAAGATTAACATAACAAAGAAGCCATTTCAAATTTAACATAACAAATGTAAGGGGTCTTTCTTTTGTTACATTTAAAATGGCAATTTTGTTACGTTAATCTGGGGAATGCAGCTTTGTTGTGTTTTAACGCTGCAGAGAGTTTGCGCTAACAGTTTGTTTTACTTTAAAATGAGATAACCAGGTTCTATTAGCCAATGGGTGGTTATGTATCATTTTGTTTTCGGATGCCATGCTGTATGATATGACTGTGGACCGAGTCTTGGCGGGGACTCGGAGGAGAGACGAGGAGGACGCTGGACATGCGGAGAGGCTCCGGTCGATCACTCAGGGTGGTCCCGAGTCATGAGTCGACGGAATTCGGGTGGTCGTCTGACGTCGAATTGAGCTCCAACGGTAGCGCGCGAAGAACTTGGACTTTGATAAGTGTTGGCGCCTTTTTTTTCCATTACTTTCCTCTCTGTATCAAATGCATATTAATGTCATAGAATTAGTAATATCTATAAAGTGTATTTGTTAAAATTTACTCGTGTGCTGGCTGATGATTGATGTTTGTGATTGATTCGGGCGGCGACTGACCCTGAGGGGAGTGTTGAAGCAGGTGCTGGGCGGGATTTCCCCTAGACATAGATGAGCCAATATAACGGAACGTTACACAAAGAAGAAACCTCGTACACTCTCCTCCAACCAAATAAAAGTCATGCTCTCATGACATTAGCAGAGTTCACCATTGCTCCTTGCAAAACACAAAACCCAACCCAGGTGCAGAGAGCAGTGACATAACTTCCCAGGGCAGTAGAAATCACACCATGTTCTCCCGGCGCTGTATAGATCAACCTCCCTGGGGGGTGCCTACTCCTCTGAGACCTCTGTACTTCCTCTGCTGACTCTTCCGGTTCAGTCACCACAGGTGACACCCCGGGCCTACTTGTCGGACCCTCACCCTCACCCTCACGGGGACCCCTCGGCACCTGTGAGCCCTCTGCCTCAGGTTCTGGCTCCACCCTCTCCTCCCCCAATCGCGGCTGTATTTCAGGCGGCTCCTCAACACCCTCCCTCCTCTCCCCTAACTCAATGGGGGAAGGGCTAGGAGCCTCTTCTTCTGGCACCGGGCAATTAGCGAATGGAAACAGGTGCCACATGTCCAAATCATCGTCTTCCGATGACGTATCCCTTTTCGGGGTGGGGACCGGCCCTGTCTCTTTCACGGCAGGCTCTTCCCTCGCCCCGCACCCTCGCAGAGTCCTCGTACTAGGTGTAAACTCCCATTCGGGCTCTTGGTCTACCTGCACCTCTCGACCCAGAGGCAACAGGTGGTTCCGATGGAGTACCTTGAGAGACCCCTTCCCATCCTCTGGTCTCACCCAGTAAACAGGTAGGTTCAGCACCTGGCTCTCCACCACGTGGGGGTGGCCGCCCAGCGATCCGCCAACTTGTGCTTACCAGGTAGCCCTAAATTCCGGATAAGGACTTGGTCTCCCGGCAATAGTTGGGCGAACTTTACTCTCTGATCATACCCTTCTTATTCCTCTGATTCTGCTTGGTGGCTGCCGCCTCAGCCAACTCGTACGCCCTTTTCAACTCTCTCCTCATATCGGACACGTACTTCAGATATGGCTTCGAAGGTATTTCACCCGCTTCAGTCCCAAAACACAGATCAATGGGTAACCTCGCTTCCCGTCCGAACATCAGATAGTAGGGCGAGTACCCCGTAGTGTCATTGCGAGTACAATTGAACGAAATGGGCGATGCGCCGACTCCACTTACTCTTCTGTCCAATCTCCAAAGTGCCGAGCATGTCCAGCAGGGTCCGGTTAAACTTCTCGGGCTGAGGATCACCCTGTGGGTGAAGGGGGTGGTTCTGGACTTCTCAACCCCAAGCATACCCAGTAATTCATGTATAAGCCTGCTCTCGAAGTCCCGTCCCTGATCACTGTGGATCCGCTGGGGGAGGCCATAATGAACAAAGTACTTCTCCCATAACACCTTCGCCACTGTAGTCGCTTTCTGGTCCTTAGTGGAAAATGCTTGCGCAAATCTAGTGTTCTGATCCATGATGACTAAGACATTCGCTGTGTTGCTGGTGTCTGGCTCATTAGACAGGAAATCCATACACACCAGGTCCATGGGTCCTGCACTCTGCAAGTGGGATAACGGAGCAGCCTGCGCAGGCAGGGTCTTCCTCCTGACGCAACGGCTACAGGTCTTACAGTATTCTTCAACCTCCCCCGTCATCTGGGACCAGTAGAACCGGTCCTTGAGTAATCTGTAGGTCTTTTCCACCTCCAAGTGCCTGGAATCATCATGTAGCGCCTGGAGCATGGTCTTCCGATGCTTCTCAGGCATGACCAGCTGCCAGCGCCGGGGGTGGTCCGGGGGCGATGTGACCCGGTACAAGAGTCGGTTCTTCAGCTTCAACCAAGGCCACTCTTTCAGTAGTAGGGGCACAGAGGCATGCTTTGCCTTCTCCACCTGGCCCATATCACCCTGTCTAACTGCATACCAGATAGTGCCAATGCTCGGGTCATCATGCTGAGCCACCCCCATTTCCTGGGGGCTCAACTCCGGCAACTGCCTGTTCCTCAGAGCAGTCAAATTACAGTAAACAGTGGGTAGCACGTCATCATCAGCCCCCAATTGATCCACTGCCTGATCCGGCCCCATCGGGGCTCCTGCTTCCACGTCGCTCACAAATTGACACATGGCATTCACTCCCGGGGCAGGGACACTCTCCCACTCCTCAGCCGTGCCTGACCCGTCGTGCGCCCGACGAGATAAAACATCTGCATTGATGTTCCGACTCCCCGGCCAGTACTTCAGGCTGAACTCATAGACAGACAAGGCCGCCAACCACCGATGCCCAGTAGCGTCCAGCTTTGCCAAGGTCAGGATATAAGTGAGAGGGTTGTTGTCAGTTCTCACCTCAAACTTGGCCCCGTATAGGTAGTCACTCAACTTGTCCACCGCCGCCCATTTCAACGCCAAGAACTCCAGCTTGTGAGTGGGATAGTTTCTCTCAGATGGCGACAAACTTTGACTGACAAAAACACCACCGGCCTCAATCCGTTGCCCTGTTTCTGGTAGAGGACAGCCCCCAGACCCTCCTGACTGGCATCAATGTGTAGCACATACGGCTTCTGGAGATTGGCAAAAGCCAACACCGGGGCCTGTGTCAGCGCCCTTTTCAGAGATTGGAAAGCCTCCTCACATTCAGCATCCCACTTCAATCCAAAAGGCTCCCCCGGGTTCAAGTATGCTCCTACCTCCGGCCCTCGGTCTCTCTTCCTTTTCTTCCCCACAGGTGGATAGCCACACAACAGATGGTTCAATGGGTGACTCATTTTTGTGTATCCTTTCACGAATTGCAGATAATACCCACAGAACCCCAAAAACGAACGTAAGGCGCTCACCTCCTGGGGTCTCGGCCAGGTGGTCACCGCGGCTATCTTAGTCGGATCAGTGGCCACCCCATTGCATGAGATTATGTGTCCGACATAGCCGACAGATGTCTTACAGAACTGGCATTTATCCAGGGAAAGTTTCAACCCTTCCTCCTTTAGCCGACTCAGCACCTTCAGCAGCCGCTCCTCATGTTCCTCCAATGTAGATCCAAACACTATCAGGTCGTCCAGGTACACCAATACCTCCAGCAGGTTCATGTCCCCCACTGTCCTCTGGAAGGTGGCTGGGGCCCCCGATATGCCTTGGGGCATTCGTTTGAACTGAAAAAATCCCAGGGGGCAGATAAAGGCCATCTTCTCTTTATTGGCCTCACTCATCTGAATCTGGTAATACCCACTCTGCAAATCCAATACACTAAACCACTGCACACCACTTAAACAGGCCAATGCATCTTCCACCCTCGGGACTGTATACTGGTTGGGGACAGTGCGCCGGTTCAGGGTCCTGTAGTCCACGCACATGCGTACCTTCCCATTTTTCTTCCTTGCCACCACTATGGGGGACACATAGGGGCTTCGGGGCTCCGCGATAATCTCTGCATCCTTCAACTACCGCATATCTTCCACATCTGCTGGGGCCAGCCACCGCGACCTTTCTCTAAACAGGGTGTCATTTGTCACCTGGATAGTGTGACGAGTGCTTTTGGAATATCCCACATCAAACTCGCCCTGGGAAAAGACATCCCCTAACTTCAGCATCTTCTCCACCAGCCTGTTCTTATACTCCAGCGGTACAGGGGAGTCTTCAAAATTAAAGGCCTCCTTGGTCAGCCGCCCTCGGTTCTCCAGTAGTTTTCCTCCAGTGGGCTTCACGGGGGCGCTGGACATCACCGTCACCGGGAACAAGTGCGCGAGGGGCATCCCGCACTTAAAGGTGATCTCCCTCTCCGTTGTGTTCCTTACAATCACCCCCATCCGGCGTGTCTGTACGACTGAGAGCTTTTGCAATTCAGTTTCATCAGCGCCTCAGCTGGGAGCCGGGACTCCCCTCCAAGGTCTTCTGGGGTGTCTACTAGCAGGGCCTCGTCCGCCAGTACTCCGGGGAATCTGGGGGTCCCCATCAGTAGTACCACCTCTCCTGGCCGTATCACCTTAGGCCTTGCCTGAGTACATCACACCGTCCCTCGTTTGCACTCAGGATCCAGCCCCTGGGGTCACCCACTTCTTCGAACGCTGCTCGAAACACTGGATGTACCGAGAGGGTCTCCAGAAAGTTTTCCCCCGCCTTCTCCTTACAGGCTCCCAGCAGCCGTCGCACAAGAGGGGAGTTAGTCCCCACCAGCAGGGCAGTGCCACCTGTTTCCATCGGGTCCGGACAAACCAACCCAATGTCTCAAGGGCTTCCGACACTCCCACATCGCCCTCCGAGAATTCCAATCTCACTGACAGATCCCCATTGTACGGATAATCACCATCACTTATGCCCCAAATCTCCAGTGCATTAAATGGGGTTACTGGCAAATGCTTCAGATATTTGTTGTAGAATGACTGGTACAATAAGGTAACCTGCGATCCTGTGTCAAGGATGGCTCTTGCAAAGATTCCCTCTATCCGTAGGGACACGCTGGAATGGGGTCCCACCAGTCCATCCGGAATAAGGGCTTGTGCTTTCGGGGGTTCCATGGCTAATTTCTGGGAACGTGTTCCTCCTGAGACTCCAGTCTGTTCCCTCACTGAGTCTCTCCTAAGTTTCCCGACACCTCTCCCTTCCTAGTGGCCCAGGGGCTTTCCCTCCGTGGGGCATCTTGTCTCTCACAATCCCTCTGAAAGTGACCCGCTTTTCCACACCCTCTTTCAATTGCACACCCCCGGCCACTCACATTCCCGCCAGAAATGCCCCTCTTTCCCACAGTTATAGCACCCGCTACCCACTGCACCTCTGCTCCCGGGACGCCCCCCACTCCCAACCCACGGTGCGAGCTGTCCCCCGAAGGGGGTACTCTCCCTGTCCATCCCCTCAAGCGGGGGGGTCCCTCCCCCCAGGACCCCTTGGGATTCTTGGTTCTCAACCCAGCTACCACCTCCTGAACCGCTGAGGACCGTCCCCCGGTGGCCTGAGCCCCTTTTCCGGCCTAAAGTGCTCTCCTCCTCCCGCACGTCTCTAATCAGCTGCCCGAATGATGGGGGGGGGCCCCTTTTATAGGACTGCCGCATACTCCAAGCCTCCTTGTCCTCCTCCAGGGAACCAATAAATATCTGACTCATCCTCAATCTCGCCCTTTCGCCCACCTTCACTACCCCTCAGCGCCGCAACCCAGTAAGCACTCTTTCCAGCCAAAAAATGTATTCTAAGAGCTTTTCCCCTCTTCCCTGCCCCACGTGGTGAAACTCCGCTAAAAGTTCCCAGGGATCTCCTGACATTCCAAACGCTCTCTCCAAAACTTCCAGATACAGGTTTCCCCCACCATCCGAAGGTAGAGCGTTTCTATGAAATGGTTCGTAAGCTGAAATGTCGTAAAGTGAAGAAGCAATTGCCATTTATTAATATGGGAAAATTTTGTGAGCGTTCGCAGACCCAAAAGTAACCTACCAACTCATGCCAAATAACACATAAAACCTAAAATAACAGTAACATATAGTAAAAGCAGGAATGATATGACAAATACACAGCCTATATAAAGTAGAAATACTTCTCTACAACAATTGCCTGCACAGATCTCCGTAGTGAAAATCTCACACAAGCGCTCTCGGCAGAAAATCTCACGCAAGCGCTGTTGGCATAAACGTGCTCTCCAGTAACCTTTAAGCTATGAAGCTGCCAAACCTACCAAATAACACGTAAAAATACATAGCCTATATAATGTATGTACAGTGTAGAAATAATGTATGTACAGTGTAGTATCACTTAACGGATTCGGGACAGCGCAGAGCACACTGATGATGGTGTGTTAGACTGAGTCGTCACAGGTTGGGGTGGTGCAGTGGCCCACACCCTCCGGGCCGCCGACCTGATACATTGCCGCGAAGAACGCAGCGGTAGTCGGGAGGCACACAGCACATCTTTAAGAAAAAAGCCGAAATAAACATGTTAATTAATTACGTGCTAGGCGGCACCTAATTAATTAGTGTTTATTTTGGCCTCTTTCTTAAAGATGTGCTGTTTGCCTCCCGGCTACCGCTGCGTTCTTTGCAAATTGGTACAGTATCTGTCCGGGGCCCGGGTGTTGGGGTGGTGGGACACGGGGGTGTCATCTCATCATCGATCAGGGCAGGCAGCTCATTTTCTCTATGACTGCCCGCCTCGATGTCGAAGGTCGAGGTTCGTCATCTGCTGTGGCTGATGTGGAAGGCTTGCTTGAGTGCTGAGCCTCGCACATTTTTCTACCACACAGTCGTTTGTAAGCACTCAAACCATCCTGCAAATATCCCCTAAACCTACGTACCCTTTCAAAATTGAAGTCGTACTTTATCGTTGCAGCGAAAATCTCACGTAGTTGCTTCACTTTCTGCATTCGGTTGTATTCGGTTTCGATTATTATCCTTTCCTCTTCCAATTGCGTCAGCTCTTCATCTATCAGTTCTTGGTCATGGGATGCCAAAACCTCTTCAACATCATCTTCATCAACTTCCACAAGCCAAACTCACTTTGTCCTTGCTTCGTTCACCACGATCGAAATGCTTAATTATGTCTAGTTTTGCGCTAAGTGTAACACCCTTACTCTTTCAGGCTTTTCCGACACCTTAGAACTCATCTTGCTAATGGCTGCTCAATGCAACGTGTTTAAGCAATGCCGTTCCGAATCCGGGGCAGGGTGGCTGCTTGGGGCATGCGCTGCCTTTTATCACGTGCTGATTTTTTTGCGCGCTGATTTTTTATCGCATGCTGCCTTTCTTCGTAACAGTGAAAACACCTTCTGAAAGTGAAAACAGGGTACTAAAGTAGGTCTTTCGTAACAGTGAGGTTTCGTAAAGCGAACGTTCGAAAAGAGGGGGACACCTGTACTCCACCAGGGAAGCCGAGGCCGTTCTGCCCTCAGCTCGCGGACTACACATGCTGCTGCTGCCAGTCCCCTCAAACTTTCCACCAATCGCTGTCTCTTTTCCTCATCCGAACCTGACCACGCCTCTAACAACTGGGACGTATTCTCAATCCATACCTCGTAGTCGTCCTGCCCTTCTGGGGTGGGCATGGCTCCAGAGAAAATTCTGAGCATCGGACGGGGCCCCTTGACCCGTCTCACCAGTGAGGTAATGGCGGCTGCTAACTCGGAGGTCTCACCCCTAGCTGGGGGACGGGGCCTGGCCAAGCCTTCCCACTCTAACCCTCCACCACTGGCTTCTGGTACCTCCCCTGGGGTCTCATCTAGCTCCTCCTCTGGCATCTCCTCACTTTCTTCCTCCGGGAGGGTGTGGAGACCCCACCGGCCCTGCCTCCCCTGGACGCGACTGTCGCTGACAGTTCCAATGTCATGACGTCAGCACTCGTCAGAACCAACATCCAGCTAGATACCACTTCTTTCCCATACCTTCTAGCTACCAGTTCTAACTGCCCTATACCTTCGATCAAACTCAAGCCTCGCACTAGTACATCTCCCGAAATGCGGAAATCCACCCCACTTAACACGCACGCATGATTCACCGGTACGTCCTCTAACTCACAACAGCTTACAATCTTATCTCGATCCATCTTCGCACTACTATTACAGCTTTTACTGAAAATCCAAATCCCGGACGAGCCCCCTCAATGTAACGCTCAGCTATATTGTCTCGTATATATCTAGCGGAAACACCATCCGCTGCCCGCCTGGTCTCCCGGTTGTGTTAGTTGCTGTACCCCTGCCACCAAAATCAGTTTCAAACATCAATCATCAGCCAGCACACACAGTACGTTTTACCCAGGACACTTTATAAATATTACTAAGTCTATGAAATTAATATAAGTTCAATACAGAGAAAGGGAATGGAAAAGGCGCCAGACTTATCAAACTTCAAGTTCTTCGTGCACACGTTGGGGCTCGGGGACCTCTTTGGGACCACTCTGACCCCTTCGACTCGCAGCTCGGGTCCACCCGGAGTGATCAACCTGAGCTTTCCCGCACGTCCGTCGTCTTCACGGTCTCTCCTCCGACTCCTCACCAAAACCCCCTGGTTCCCAGCCATATGAGACAGCATATCACCCCAAGAAAGAGTAACATGGACACCCATTGGCTAATAGTACCTCTGCTATCTGTATTAACCCAAGCAAATTTCCAGCTGGAGACTTTCTCAGCATTTAACATAACAAAGAAGCCCTTTTAATCCACATACGCAGCAGTTTAAAAGATTAACATAACAAAGAAGCCATTTAAAATTTAACATAACAAAGAAGAAACCCTGTACACCCGCAAATTATATACAATATCTGGGAAATCAATTTTTTTGAGAGCGAGCGTGAGGGAGAGTGCAAAAAACAGAGAGAGAGCACGCACAGGACCGACCACGAAAGCGAGAGAGAGAGAGAGAGAGAGAGAGAGACAGAGAGAGCGCGAGCATGTGTGCCGTGGGAGAGTGTTCCAAAAAAATAAAATATAAAACATGCATCACCCCAGACTACAGTAAAGTGTACCCCTACCTAATAGGGGTCAAAAATAATGCTCGCTGCACTGTTTGCAACAGTGACTTTTCTATTGCCCATGGTGGGTTAAGACAGTAAAAGACATGTTGAGGTGAGTTTAACAGGTGTCATTCGTTCATTAGCATAGCTAACGTTATTTAAACTAGCTGGCTAGCTGCTAAGGAGCTACTCTATTGCAGACATCCCACCTCTCCCGGAAGTTCTGGGAGTCTCCCGCAAATTGATGGTGCTACCTCCCTGAAATGAGTTTTTGCAGGGTGGGATGTCTGTGCGTGTATATATAACAAATGTGTTTTAAAAACCTGCAGAACATTTGTAGGGGCAAAGATGATGTGGCTTCTCACTCCAAAATAATTTATCCATTAATTAAGTCTGTTCCTTGATATAAGACTGATATAAAAATAGAAACTAAGCTTCAGCAAGTAATGTAATTTTCCACTTCAGCTGCCAAGGTGTAAGGCATGGGTTCCCAACCATGGGGTCCATGCCCTATATGCTTAATGTCATTGACCCATAGTATAATACAGGGTTGGAACCTTACAATGTAAAGAGAAGTTAAAATTCCTGGCATCTTTGGCGTCCTCTGCTTCTGGCCCCTTTTTTACAACCCTTACCTAGCGAGCGTGCGATAAATATTGGAGACATTGGAGACTGCAGATGCTGGAATGTGAAACAACACAGAAAGCGCTAGAGCAAGGATTCCCAACCTACGGTCCATGGACATCTCGGTTAATGTTAAGGCTCCATGACTTAAAAAAAGTTAGGAACCCCAGGGTGGGAGAACTCAGCTGGTTAGAAAGAATCTATGGAGGGAAATGGACAGCTGATATTTTGGGTTGCAGCCCTTCATTTGGACTCCATTTCTTCTCTCAGTCAGACCCTGGTTAGAATTGTAGGCAAAACTCGAAGGCCATAAAATTATTGGTGCTGGTGTCAGAGCTCATCAGATTATTTTATCTGTCTGACTGCATAGGCTTAAATCACCTCTGGTTCTACTTTAGCCCGCTCTGAGTAAGGCCAGTATATAGTAATTTCTATTAAGTTCAGGATTTCGTGTCTTTTATTTAAGTTCCTTTTGTGGTGATAATCAAACTATCCTTAATCCATGAGCGATGATTGTGTAGATGCTACTGTAATTTGGCTGTAATCCTAAACATCAGCTATTTCAGAACATAAAACATAGAAAAGCTACAGCACAATCCAGGCCTTCAGCCCACAAAGTTGTGCTGAACATGTCCTTACCTTAGAAATTACCTAGGCTTACCCCCAGCCCTCTATTTTTCTGAGCTCCATGTACCTGTCCAGGAGTCTCTTAAAAGACCCTATTGTTTCCACCTCCACAACCATCGCCAGCAGCCTGTTCCAAGCACTCACCACTCTCTGTGTAAAATCCTTACTCCTGACATCTCCTCTGTACCTACTTCCAAGCACGTTAAAACTGTGCTCTCTCTCATGCTAGCCATTTCAGCCCTGGAGAAAAGCCTCTGACTATTTACACGATCAATGCCTCTCATCATCTTATACACCTCTATTAGGTCACCTCTCATCCTCCGTCGCTCCAAGGAAAAAGGCTGAGTTCACTCAACCTATTCTCACAAGGCATGCTCCCCAATCTAGGCAACATCCTTGTAAATCTCCTCTGCACCCTTTCTATGGTTTTCACATCCTTCCTGTAGTGAGGTGACCAGAACTAAGCACAGTGCTCCAAGCGGGGTCTGACCAAGGTTCTATATGGCTGCAACATTACCTCTTGGCTCCTAAACTCAAGCCCACGATTGATGAAGGCCAATGCACCATATGCTTTCTTAACCACATGTCAACCTGCGCAGCAGCTTTGTGTCCTATGGACTCGGAACCCAAGATCCCTCTGATCCTCCATACTGCCAATAGTCTCATCATTAATATTATATTCTGTCATCGTATTTGACCTACCAAAATGATCCACCTCACACTTATCTGAGTTGAACTCCATCTGCCACTTCTCAGCCCAGTTCTGCATCTTATCAATGTCCCTCTGTAACCTCTGACAGCCCTCCACATTATCCACAACACCTCCAACCTTTGTGTCATCAACAAATTTACTAACCCATCCCTCCACTTCCTCATCCAGGTTATTTATAAAATCACAAAGCGTAGGGGTCCCGGAACAGATCCCTGAGGCACACCACTGGTGATCAACCTGCATGCAGAATATGACCTGTCTACAACCACTCTTTGCCTTCTGTGGGCAAACCAGTTCTGGATCCACAAAGCAATGTCCCCTTTGATCCTATGCCTCCTCATTTTTTCAATAAGCCTAGTATGGGGTACTTTGTCAAATGCCTCGCTGAAATCCACACACACAACATCTACTGCTCTACCTGCATCAATGTGTTTGGTCACATCCTCAAAAAATTCAATCAGGCTTGTAAGGTACGACCTACCTTTGACAAAGCCATGCTGACTATTCCTAATTATATTATGCCTCTCCAAATGTTCATAAAACCCGCCTCTCAGGATCTTCTCCATCAACTTATCGACCACTGAGTAAGACTCACTGCTCTATAATTTCCTGGGCTATCTCTACACCCTTTCTTGAATAATGGAAAAACATCCACAACCCTCCAATCCTCCGGAACCTCCCCCATCCCCATTGATGGTGCAAAGATCATTGTCAGAAGCTCAGCAATCTCCTCCCTCGCCTCCCACAGTAGCCTGGGGTACATTTCATGTGGTCCTGGTGACTTATCCAACTTGATGCTTTCCAAAAGCTCCAGCACATCCTCTATCTTAATATCTACATGCTCAAAATTTTCAGTTCGCTGTAAGTCATCCCTACAATTGCCAAGATCCTTATCCATAGTGAATACTGAAGCAAAGTCCTCATTAACAACCTCTGCTATCTCTCCTATTTTATAGAAGAGTGTAGGCCTTCTGGCTCTTTGACCCATGCTGCCCCCACAATCCCTGACAAACTCCATTAACTCTAATTCAGGGGTTGCCAACGTAGGGTTTGTGGACCCCTTGGTTAAAGATAGTATAGTCTGTGGCATAAAAAAAGTTGGGAACCCTTGCCCTAACCTAATCACGGGATGACTAACAGTGACCAATTAAACTATCTCCTACGTCTTTGGACTGTGGAAGGGAACTGGAGAAAACCCATGGATACCACGTAGAGGACGTACAGAAACACCTTGCAGAGGATGCTGGCATTGAACTCCTGATCACCCCGAACTGTAACAGGATTGCGCTAACCACTGTGCTACCATGGTGCTACGGATATGTGTTAAGCTAATTCACTGGAGTGAAAGGTAGCTAATAATACGAGGGGTGATTCATAAGTTTGTGGCCTAAGGTAGAAGGAGTCAATTTTAGAAAACCTAGCACATTTATTTTTCCTACATTTACACACTTAGTCCAGCAGTCATAGAGCAGACGGATCCCTTCTTTGTAGAAGTCGGCATCTTGGTCCTCCAGAAAGTGGTCCACTGCAGGGGTGATTGACAAGTTTGTGGCCTAAGGTAGAAGGAGATGAGTTATTAACTTCAAACTTTCTGCATTTTCCCTCAAAGAGTTGAACTGCACATGCATGTAACGAGAGTGCTATAACTCATCTCCTTCTACCTTAGGCCACGAGCTTATCAATGGCCCCAGCTGTAGACCACTTCTACAAAGAAGGGATCTGTATGTTCCATGACCACTGGAGTAAGTGTGTAAATGTAGGAGGGGACTATATTGAAAAATAAATGTGCTAGGTTTTCTAAAATTGACTCCTTCTACCTTAGGCTGCAAACTTATCAATTACATGTAAGTCTACCTCTTAAATGCCCATAAGTATATTCATTTACATAAACATAAGAACATAAGAAATAGGAGCAGGAGTAGGCCATCCAGCCCATCGAGCCTGCCCCATCATTCAATAAGATCATGGCTGATTTGTCCATAAACTCAGCTCCATCTACCTGCCTTTTCCCCATAACCCTTAATTCCCTTACTATGTAAAAACCTATCTAACTGTTTCTTAAATATACTTAGTGAGGGAAGCCTCAACTGCTTACCTGGGCAGAGATTCACTACTCTCTGGGAAAAACAGTTTCTCCTCATCTCCGTCCTAAATTTTCTCCCCTGAAACTTGAGGCAACATCCCCTAGTTCTAGTCTCACCTACCAATGGAAACAACTTTCCTACTTCTATCTTATCTATCCCTTTCAAAATTTTGTAAGTTTCTATAAGATCCCCTCTCATTATTCTGAACTCCAGACAGTATAGTCCCATGCAACGCAATCTTTCCTCATAGGTTGACCCCTTCATCCCTGGAATCAACCTGGTGAACCTCCTTTGCATTGCCTCCAAAGCCAGTATATCCTTCCTCAAGTATGGAGACCAGAACTTCACACAGTACTCCATACGCAGCCTCACCAATACGCTGTATAGTTGCAGCGTGACCTCCCTGCTCTTGAATTCAATCCCTTAGGCAATGAAGGCCAACATTCCGTTTGTCTTCTTAATAACCTGTTGTACCTGCAAGCCAACTTTTTGCAATTCACGGACAAGCACTCCCAAGTCCCTCTGCACAACAGCATGCTGCAATCTTTCACCATTTAAATAATAATCTGCTCTTCTATTATTCCTTCCAAGTGGATGATCTCGCATTTACCAACGTTGTATTCCATCTGCCAGGCCTTGGCCCACTCACTTAACCTATCTATATCCCTCTGCAGACTCTCCACACCCTCTGTACAATTTGCTTTTCCACACAGTTTAGTGTCATCAGCAAATTTTTCTACGCTACACTTGGTCCCCTCTTCCAAATCATCAATGTAAATGGTAAACAGCTGCGGGCCCAGCACCGACCCCTGCGGCACCCCACTCAGCACTGACTGCCAACTGGAGAAATACCTATTTATACCAACTCTCTGCCTTTTATTGGTTAACCAATCCACTATCCATGCCAATACACTTCCTCAGACTCCATGCATCCGTATCATATTTATAAGTCTCTTGTGCGGCACCTTATCAAGCGCCTTCTGGAAATCCAAGTATACGACATCCACCTGTTCCCCTCTATTCACTGCACTCATTATGTCCTCAAAGAACTCCAGTAAGTTTGTCAAACAGGACTTGCCGTTTCTGAATCCATGCTGCATCTGTCTAATGGAACCACTCCTTTCTAAATGATTCGCTATTTCTTCCTTAATGACAACTTCAAGCATCTTCCCAACTATAGATGTTAAGCTAACTGGCCTATAGTTGCCCATCTTTAACTACATCCTTTTTTAAAAAGTGGCCTGACATTTTCTGTCTTCCAATCCACCGGGACCTGCCCAGAGTCTAGAGAGTTTTGATAAATGATTACCAACATTTCTACTATAACCTCCGCCAATTTCTTCAGCACCCTGGGATGCATCCCATCAGAACCAAGGGACTTACATACCTTCAGGCCCTCTAGTTTATTCATCACTATCTCTTTAGTGACAGTGATTTTATCGAGGTCCTCACCTCCCATTTCGTCCATAACATCCTCCTTTGGCATATTAGACGTGTCCTCCACCGTGAAGACCGACACAAAATAGTCATATATTTATCATAAGACCTGGCCGATTTGGCCTTCCAGTTTGGCCAGGAGCAGTGCAATGATACCAAAAGGCTCTTGCTTAAGCTTTAAAGTGGAAATCTGGGAGGAAGCCAGACAAGGGCTCTGTGGGGAATCGGTTCAGATGATAAACAAAAATTATTGAACCCACAAATATGAGAATAGCAATCTTCATTATTTAGCATTGTTGTAAAAAAGCAATTGTGAGAAAAATGTGTACATCCAGAAATTACTGATGTTTTCAATGTAAATATACTGTGCAATACACTTTAGGTTTGTCATCATCTCTCATGAATCAGTCGGTAATAATCCTTCTTAAATGTCAGAAGATTCTGAACTTGCTTCTCGATCCAGAGACTTGAGCACAAGCATGCCTGAGAGAGAATTGCACAATCAAAGGCACCATCATTGGGATGAGGCATGATACAAAGTTAAATCTGGTTTAATGAGAGGTTAAATCTCTCATTTGGATGTTGACAGTCGCTTGGAAGATAGAGAATTACTTCCAGAAGGCAATATTAACTCTTCAGCTGCAAACTAAATGTGATGTCCTTTATGGGAGCTGCATTTAGAACACTCTAAAACTACTTTATTAGGGCAAAGCACTTGCATCCTATTTAATGGCCTGAGAGGTTGTGTGGATTGCCTTTGGAAGAATTGAAGAAAACTTATACAAGAGAACTTACCTCCAAAACTTTGTCTTTACCTTGCCATCATAATAAGGTCATAAGACATAAGAGCAGAATTAGGCCATCCAGTCTGCACCACCATTCCATCATAACTGATTATCCCACTCAAACCCATTCTCCTGTCTTCTCTTTTGATGCCCTTGCTAAGAACCTATCAATCTCCTTTTTAATTACACCCAATGACTTGGTCTCCACAGCCATTTATAGCAATGAATTTCACAAAATCTGTACCCTCAGGCTCAAGAAATTCCTTCTTTTCTCTGTTCTAAAGGAGTGTCCTTGTATTCTGAAGCAGTGCCCTCTAGTCCTAGACTCTCCCCCTATGGGAAACATTGCCTCCACATCCTCTTTATCTAGTCCTTTCAATTTTTGATAGGTTTCAATGAGATCCTCTCTCATTTTTCTAAATGAGAATGCAAAACGAAACTAGTGAGGAACAAATGTTAGCCATCTAAATAGAACATTTGGTACAAAGAGCTGCACAGAAGAACACATGATCAGATAGGTAAGAAGGATCTAGCCAATCCTACATCATATTGAGAAACAACAAATAAAGTAGTCAGAACACCTGATGAATTTGAAGGAGGATGGTCCTACATGGAGACCATTCCAGGAAAATAAGAGTTGGAGGGTTTCCACCTGAGCCACGATGAAGTCATAAGGTCTCACCCTACAACAAGCAGCAGAAAAAGTCATGGGAAAATATGTTACCTCTACTTAATGCTGTACGATGATTTGTTTGTGAGCAGGCAAATCTCAAGGTTGTATAATTTATATATTCTTTGATAATAAATGTACTTTAAATCTTGAAGGTTAGAAGGTTTAGAAAAGATGACGATTTCATTTACTTAGCAATACAGTGTGGATCAAGCCTGTCCCATGACCGGCAACAATGAATATAGAACTGAATTGAGTCAGGTTTTATAAAAACAATCAAACATTTATTAAACTCTGCTCAATATATAAAAAAAAACAAACAAAAATCTTAACCGGAAGTAAACTGCTATGCGGCCACTTAACAAACCGCCACTCAGTACTAGTCCTTAAAGTGGTAAATGTGAAAACAGTTCTTAAAGTGGTAAATTCAAGCACAGTTTTTAGAATGGTAAATTCAAAAGTCCAAAACGTTTGTGCAGTCAATTAGGACAGACTTTCTTGAAGTAAAGAATTCCTCGAAGACACGACGTCACGCCAATCCCAGCCGGATCCTGCCTTGTCCGCAGGATTCATGACGACAGAAGTAAAACGGTTTAAAGGCACTGATCTTTCCTTCTAGATACTAGATCCTGCACAGCCTTTTCTGCTACTTTTAGCAGAGGCTATCTCATGCAGATCACTCTTTCTCGAACGAGTTCAATAATGGTCGATCCTTTTAACCGTCCAACGACGCCTTCAGGTTCCTGTCTTCACTCTCCATATGAAAAAAAACATCAACAAACCTGGCAGAAATTGGTTAAATTGCCGGTCCAGCACTTTTGTATCTTACAATAGAATTTAAAACTCCATTTAAATCGAAACTGCGTCATAAGGCAAATACGCAGTGGAGCGGAGTCTCTGGCTAACGTTCTAACTGGAAAACTAACTGCGTCACCAGGGGTCTACACTTATATACCTGGTGAGAACAGGTCATCATGTGACCTCACATCAGTGGGAAAATTACATCAGGTGACCTCCAAAAGACCATTACATCATTCTCATAAGACAGTCACAAGATATCTATGAGGTATGTAGCAAACTCTTCTGGTCCAATGAGCAGTGCCACCCGGCGACCTATTTATTTAACACCAGACTAATCCCAGGACAATTTACAATGACTAGTTACCCTACTAACCTGTACATCTTTGGATTGTGGGTGGAAACTGGAGCATCCGCAGGAAACCCATGGGGTCACACGGAGAATGTCCAAACAGACTACAGACAACACCTGAATTGAACCTTGTACTCCAACGCCCAAGCTGAAATGGCATTGTACTAACTGCTACACTGCCGTGTCATGCCAAAAATGAAGGAGATGCAATAACATTTGAAAATCTACAACTGCAAATTCTGGAAACAGACTGGAAAATACAGGAAGCATTCAGCAGGTTAGGCTGCAGCTGTGGGAAAATAAAAGGAGGCGATGCTCCTAGTCTTGAAATATTACCAAAATAATCAGTTGCATGGGAAAGACACTTAACGCCACTGAAAACTTGAAAGTCATTTGGCATATGTAATATACCCTCAGTGTCTACTTTATTAGGTGTTCCAGTATACCTGATTGTTAATACCAATACCTAATCAGTAATCGTGTGGCAGCAACTCAATGCATAAAAGAATGCATACATGTTTAAGAGGTTCAGTTGTTGTTCAGAGTAAATGTCAGAATCAGGAAGAAATGTGATCTAAGTGACTTTGACTGTGGAATATTTGTTGGTGCCAGACGGTATGGTTTGAGTCTCTCAGAAACTGCTGATCTCCTGGGATATTCACACAGCAGTCTCTAGAGATTACAGAGAATGGTACAAAAAACAAAAACAAAAGAAAAATCCAGTGAATAGCAGTTCGAAAGGGAAAAATGCCTTTTAGTGAGAGAGGTTAGAGGAGAATGGCCAGACGTACAAGCTGACAGGAAGGTGACAGTAACTCAGATAGCCACACTAATGTGGCTATCACAACAGTGGTGTGTAGAAGAGCATCAATGAATGCACAACATGTCAAACCTTGAAGTGGATGGACTACAGCAGCAGAAGACAACACCAGGTTCCACTCCTGTACCTAATAAAGTAGCCACTGAGTGTATGTAGGAATATAAAATTTACTCAATTTGACATTTGTTTTGTAGTTTACATTAATGTGTTTCTGCATTGTCAAAACTTAAAGAAATGTGCAAAATATTTTAATACCATAACTAAATATGGGAAGTCAAGTCATTTTCTTTGATCCTCATCCAAAACTCCATTCCGCAGCTATCTCATTCCTCTCGTAATAATTTAAATTTGAGCAAGTCAGTTTGCACACTTGTGCCTCCATTCTCTTGTGTCTTCAGTTTGCAAAATTGCTGTTTAATTTTAGCCTAATATGAGATGCTGATTACATATCTACTCTATAATATTGCCACAGCTGACCCTGCCTTAGACCAATGGTTGCTGAAACACTCATATTACCTCCTATATTTGATTATGCTAGTGCCCTTTTCAATTGCTTTCCATTTTCTACCAGATGTAAACTTCTCATGAAAATCTGAGCCAACTGTGTCTTAATGCAGACAACAGGAATTCTGCAGATGCTGGAAATTCAAGCAACACACATAAAAGTTGCTGGTGAACGCAGCAGGCCAGGCAGCATCTCTAGGAAGAGGTGCAGTCGACGTTTCAGGCCGAGACCCTTGGTCAGGACTAACTGAAGGAAGAATGAGTAATCTGATGGCATGAACATCGACTTCTCTAACTTCCACTAATGCCCCACCTCCCCCTCGTACCCCATCTGTTACTTATTTTTATGCACACATTCTTTCTCTCACTCTCCTTTTTCTCCCTCTGTCCCTCTGAATATACCCCTTGCCCATCCTCTGGGTTCCCCCCCCGCCCCCATCTTTCTTCCCGGACCTCCTGTCCCATAATCCCCTCGTATCCCTTTTGCCTATCACCTGTCCAGCTCTTGGCTCCATCCCTCCCCCTCCTGTCTTCTCCTATCATTTTGGATCTCCCCCTCCCCCTCCAACTTTCAAATCCCTTACTCACTCTTCCTTCAGTTAGTCCTGACGAAGGGTCTCGGCCTGAAACGTCGACTGCACCTCTTCCTAGAGATGCTGCCTGGCCTGCTGCGTTCACCAGCAACTTTTATGTGTGTGTCTTAATGCAGTCCAAGTTTCATTTACTTGCTAGGCCATCTCCTGCTTCAACATTGTCTACATTTTAAAATTATTGTCCATGTCTCAAATCCTTCAACAGTATTCCATTCCCTGTGATAAGAAGGGAAAATGCTGGAAATGTCCAGAATCTTACAGAAAAGAAGCAGGCCCTTTTTGCTCAAATTCTCCATGCTAACTATGATGACAACCTGAGCTAGTTCCATTTGCATGTGTTTGGCCGATATCCCTGTAAAACTTTCCTATGCGTGTACCTGGCTGTCTTTTAAATGTTGTAATTCTGTTTCATTTAACAGCTCTTTCCATATACCTACCACCCTCTCTATGAAAATAGACGTATTAGAGGGAAACATGAGGAAATCTGGAGATGCTGGATATTCAAGCAACACACATAAAATGCTGGTGAACGCAGCAGGCCAGGCAGCATCTATAGGAAGTGGTACAGTCGACGTTTCGGGCCGAGACCCTTTGGCAGGACTAACTGAAAGAAGAGATAGTCAGAGATTTGAAAGTGGGAGGGGGAGGGAGAGATCTGAAATGATAGGAGAAGACAGGAGGGGGAGGGATGGAGCTAAGAGCTGGAAAGTTGATAGACAAAAGGGATACAAGGCTGGAGAAGGGAGAGGATCATGGCCTAGGGAGAAAGAAAGGGAGAGGGGAGCACCAGAGGAAGATATAGTGAGAGGGACAAAGGGAGGAAAAAAGAGAAAGAAAGGGGAAATAAAGAAACAAACTAACAAACAAACAAAGAAATAAATAAATAAGAGATGGGGTAAGAAGGGGAGGAGGGCCATTAACAGAAGTCAGAGAAGTCAATGTTCATGCCATCAGGTTGGAGCTACCCAGACGGAATATAAGGTGTTGTTCCTCCAACCTGAATGTGGCTTCATCTTGACAGTAGAGGAGGCCATGGATGGACATATCAGAATGGGGATGGGACGTCGTCGACTGTACCTCTTCCCATAGACGCGTATTAGAGGGATATCGGCTAGCCACGTGCAGGTGGAACTAACTCAGGTAGGCACCTTGGTTGGCATGGACGTGCTCCTTATAAATCTTTTCCCTATATATATATATATATATATATATATAAAGACCTATACCCTTTGGCCTTAGGTTTCCCAATCCTGGAATAAAGGCTGACCATTCGCCTTATCTATGTCCCCCACAACTTTATATACCTACATAAGGTCAACCCTTAGCCCATGCTCCGGGGCCAAATAGATCCAGCCTATCCAATCTCTCTATTTTGCTCAAGCTGACCATTTATGGCAACATCCTTAAGAATCTTTTCTGCTCAGTCTCTACAGCCGTCAATACTCTAAGTTTGGTCTCAACAACATCTTGTACACCCGTTACATGATGTTCTGAATCTTGTTATTCAGCGCTTTGGCCAATGGATGCAAATATGCTGTTCACTTTCTCCATCACCCTGTGTATAGGTACTCTTCAGTTGTTGCAATGCTAGAAATAGAGTATAGATTTGGAGCAAATATCTTGGGCCAAAATTTTGTCTAGGTACTATGCAGAACGCAAGAGCCTTCTCTTCTTTCTGCACAGCCTTTTGTACCTTGAAGTATCTCGGATATTAGCTACCAAGTTAATTTCTACACAAGGCTTGTAAGAAGATCATTGCCAGGACAAGAGTTCAAATCATTTGACCAATAAAACACTTCCAGCATCCCCTTTCCCTCATCTCTTTGGTAACAACAGATTTTTTTTGTGTGTGTTTATTCTGTCACAACTGAAGGATTTGAATGCAGAGGTTAATATTGTGCAATTCCTCCCTTGAGGTATTTTGGATCAATATCCACTTATTATCTCCAACCCCCAGGATATTGAGGACAGTTTGACCTTAACTCAAGTTGGGCTTATGCAAATAAAAGAACTGAGGAGAAGAAGAGTGACCGTTCAAAAACCAAATGCACTAGTGGGTAGTTCCTGCAAAGACTTTTAATTCTTCAATATCTTTTCAGTGCCATTTCTGAAAGCAATTCACATTTGTTGTTCAGTCATAACATTATACCGTTTTATGTGGACAAACCTATAGTGAACAGAAATGAAAAGCAGAGAGTAATGGCTGTCTACTTTTGTGTTAATATTTCCCCTTTAATTTTCTTGTGTGCAGTACTCTACTCTAGTTGCAAAATACTCTGCTTTGTTTGAACATGTCTATTTTTGTTTCCTGATCTTAATTTGTAGTGTCTAGGGGTACTGCAGCCTCTTTGATTTAATTAGAGGGGACAGGCTTTTCTTGTGTACTTATCCTCCTTATCCATCTGAATATGATTACACAAGATCTCTGGACTGTGATTCACAGGTCACTAGCAGCTTCCGTGTTAAATGAGTACTTAGTTGGTCTGTAAAACAAGAGGCCTTAGCAATTTAGAGAAATTCTCCTCATCTGGTAGCCAGCTATGTTAACAATTATGTCACATGTCTACACACGTATGGATAAAAGGAGCTCCCAAGGGAATGTGGAAATGCTTTTCACAGAAATCATCCCCTGCATGCCTTATGTCTCCTTTAGGTATTCCAATCCAAAAGAAACAATTTCTAAACTATGAACCATGTTTTCAAGACTAAAATAGAATGGTGTATGTTGAGTTCTGTGAGCCTCCTGTAATGGTTTTTTCCACTCATCTTCTACACAGCCAGAGCAGTATGACATTCAAAAGGACAATATTGTCTCCATTAATAATCATGGCATTCTTCCTCCTTCAATATTTTAACAGTTCAGAAATCGTTATTTTGACTTGCTGCTTCTGGAGTTTGAACAAAATTAGTATTTCCCACTGAGTGTATAATGCATTCTTTGGGTTCAGTGATGCAGAAGTAGTGTAGTCTTAACAAATACTGTCTGGTTCAGAATTTAATTTGATCTGGCTTAAGCATTCAGGACAAGAAATGTATTTGATCAAATCTAATAAAGTATTATTTACTGTAAAATCCCGGTTTAGATTGACATGTTCCACTCACAAAACAAAACCAACAGCATGAATTATGAAAGTCAAACTCTCAACTGCTGGGCAAACTGGAGTTCGTATTTTTGTGAAACTTTGAATGAATTTCATCCTATTGTTCTTGTGTAGCTTTTGTGTGGCCAGAAGAATATTATGTTCACATAGACAGCCAGTTATGTATATGTAATCCTTAAAATATATTGCACTTTT
This sequence comes from Mobula birostris, assembly GCF_030028105.1. NCBI lineage: Eukaryota > Metazoa > Chordata > Chondrichthyes > Myliobatiformes > Myliobatidae > Mobula > Mobula birostris. The sequence goes on from NC_092386.1 coordinate 32,411,499, forward strand.
TCATAGAAAATCAACACTGTGATGGCTTGAAAGATTCCATGAACTTGACTCTAGAGAATGCAGGTATGGCCAATATCAAGGCAGCCATCGCAGGGATGGATGTCAGGTCAGGTTAAGTCACTGAGGCCTGAGAGCAGAAAAGAAATTGACGTTTAGCCTTAATACAAAGTGCAAATTAAAGTGATGAACCAGATGAAAGTGGAAGATAAACTGGTGTTTCTCTCCAAGTA